>NC_069500.1:967072014-967122014 GCF_027579735.1 Bombina bombina | reverse complement strand
CCATTATCCTCTCCACCCTATTTAACCTCATTTTCAACACACATTCATTGCCTGAGAATTGTTGTTTTCTGTCATAGAGGTATCACAACCTGTGTTACCTTAGACGAATCCTGTTACCTTTCAGGTCAATCTCTGATTCTGTGTCTCACTAAAGATTTTCCAAGCTTGTTTGCTTTTTGCACTTTCATCGTGCACCTGTCATCTGTTTCCGAGCTTACCGGGTCATTCTCACTCTCAGTGTACCAGCGCTCATACAAGCCAAGCCGTATCCGGAAGTGAGTCACACTCGCACATCTTCACTGCTGCTGCCGCACCTAACAGCTACATCGGACCGCTCCGTAGTAAGTTACTTAACAGCTAACTTTGCCTGTCTGCGGTAAGAGACTTTCATCTTGTATCACTTCATATCCATTGCATTCATTCCATGTTTACCTGAACCGGCTATTTTTATGTACTGCGACTTCGTTGCTATCGATCAGTGAATCTGTTGTGTGAGTGTGTGAAGACGGATGTATATTTTGGAAACAGTTTGAACATATATTATCTCTGCCAAAAATATACTCTGAAGCCTAAATCTTGACATTAATATTGCTTGATTTTCTGAACTTGAATATTAAACTCATCGAGTCATTTAAAGGTACAGCCTAAGTAACTGAACTTTCACATTCTCCTACCATCTATAATAATTTGCTCACTGATATATTCCTCTATATCAAGTTAAATATATTAGAGGGATATTATCAAAAGAGCAACAAATACTATTCACCTCAAACCAAGAAACTTGTTTCAGGTGTAACAGTATTCTCAGGCCTCAAATTGGGCCCTGCTGGAAATCTCCTATTAACATGGATTCAGCTGAGATCCAGAAGGCATTTAATAATGTACATCAAAAACTGGATTATTTAGCCCGTGGCCTAACGGAGGTACAAGCAGAGACCACCACTTTAAAAGCATTAATGAAAGAATGCTTAACCCCAAAAGCAGCTGAGATACCAGAACCACAGGTTCAAACTCCAATGTTATTTTCTGGCAAGAGATCCACCTTCAGAGATTTCAAAAATGTCTGTAATTTGTTGTATACTCTGAAACCCCGCACTTATCATAGTGAAAGAATCAAAGTGTGCACAACCATTTCATATCTCACAGGTGAGCCCCGCACTTGGGCAAATAGATTTTTTTAATCTAACAACCCAATCCTAGACTCCTTACAGGAGTTCTTCTCAGCTATGTCCAAACTATATGAGGACACTCATACCCAAATAATAGCTGAAACCAAACTCCGTTCTTTAAAACAGGGAAAACGCACTGTGGAGGAATACACTACTGACTTCCAGCTCTGGGCAACCGACTCCCAGTGGAATGAGGTAAGCCTCCGAAATCAGTTCCGGTTGGGACTATCAGAATTATTAAAGGATGAATTATCCAGACTGGACATGCCGGAAACATTACCAGGTCTAATAAAGCTCAGTACTACTTTGGATAGAAGAATCAGAGAACGAAAAGCTGAAAAAGGGAATTTTGAAAACCTTCCAAGACCTCACTATTCATCAACTCCCCATCAGGAGAAAAATATCTCAAGTACTACTCCAATGGAAATAGGAGCCATAAAAGGACCTTTAACCCTTCTAGAGAAGACAAGAAGGAGACTTTCAAATTTGTGCATGTACTGCGCAAATGAGGATCATTCAGTATCAGTCTGTCCCCTACTGGAAAAACAGAAGAGGGGTAAGAAAATTAATTTAAGACATCTTCATATTGACAATAAAACAAATCAATTAACCACTTCTCTCTCTTTACAGTGGGATCAAAACAACCTTCAGACTAAGGCACTTATCGACTCAGGGGCTTCTGGGGTTTATATAAACACTGATTATGTTATAGCAAATAAAATACCCACGGTGTGCAAACAAAACCCTGTGTTTGTCAAGTTAATAGTTGGATCTTCTGTACAGAGAGGACCCATAATGCATCACACTATACCTCTTCTGATAACCACTTCTACAGCACATACTGAATATATTTCATTTGATATTATCCCTATTGCTTTTCACACAATAATTTTAGGTTACACTTGGTTAAAAACTCATAATCCTAAAATAGACTGGTCTCTCCATGATATCAAGTTAGATTCAGACTATTGTCAAAAGACATGTTATCCACATACTATTATAGGTAACCTACAAACTATTCCAGAGGTTTATCAGGATTTGGAGGATGTCTTTGACTTGAAAGAGGCTGAAAATTTACCCCCTCATAGGTCATTTGACTGCCCAATTAAAATAATTCCAGGTTCTCAGATTCCACATGGAAGAATTTATCCCATGTCTCAACAAGAACTTAAACAATTACGAACATATTTAGATGACAATTTACACAAGGGGTTCATCACACATTCCACCTCACCTGCAGCTGCGGGTTTATTCTTTGTGAAAAACAAAGATGGCTCATTAAGACCTATCATTGATTACAGAGCTTTGAATAGTATTACAGTGAAAAATCGTTACCCTTTACCTTTAATTCCCGAATTGTTAGAAAGGCTTACAGACGCCACAATATTCACAAAACTTGATCTCAAAGGCGCATATAACCTAATTCGTATAAAAGAAGGAGATGAGTGGAAAACAGGTTTCCGCACCAGATATGGGTTATATCAATACAATGTCATGCCTTTCGGGTTATGTAATGCCCCGGCAACTTTCCAACATTTTATCAATGAAATTTTCCATGATTTGATAGACTCATGTGTTATCATTTACTTGTACGACATTTTGATTTACTCCAAAACCCTGTCTGAACATGAGAAACATGTGAGATGGGTACTTACAAGACTCAGACAACATAAATTGTACGCAAAACAGGAAAAATGCATATTCCATTCCAACCACATAAAATTCCTAGGGTACATTATCACACCGAACCATATTCAAATGGATCCAGAAAAGATTACGACCATCTTAGACTGGCCAGTACCAACTACACGGAGGGCATTACAAAGATTCCTTGGGTTCGCAAACTTTTATAGGAAGTTTATTGATAATTTCTCCTCCATTGTAAAACCACTCACACAATTAACAAGTAGTAAGACTAAGTATGTTTGGTCAGATAAGACTCAGATGTCTTTTGAGTCTTTAAAGAAATCTTTCACTACTGCACCAGTTTTAACTTTACCAGACTATCAATTACCTTTCATTCTAGAAGTTGATGCATCCAATTCTGGTATTGGAGCAGTATTATCTCAACAGAACAAGATCACTAAACTCCAACATCCCATAGCTTTTTATTCTAAAACCTACTTACCAGCAGAGAGAAATTACAGCATTGGGGATAAAGAGTTGTTAGCGATTAAAATGTTGTTGGAACATTGGAGACACCTTTTAGAGGGAACTACACAGCCTTTTACAATCTATACTGATCACAAAAATTTAGAGTATTTGAAGAAAAACAAAACATTGTCTGCCCGTCAGGTTCGTTGGTCTTTATTTCTAGACCGTTTTAATTTTCAGTTAACTTACAAACCAGGTTCTTCAAACGTTAAAGCAGACGCTCTATCCCGACAGTACGATCACCAACCTAATATGATCGTACCCACACCTATAATACCAGATTACAAATTTATAGGAGCACTCACTACATTTGAGTCAGAAGTACTAAACGCTCTTGTTAATGACAATAACATACCTCCCTCTTGCACTAAAGATCCATCAACTGGATTGTTTTATCACAGAGACAAATTATATGTACCCGAATCTATCAGAAAAACTGTATTATCATATACACATGACAATGTAATGGCTGGACATATGGGAATACAAAAAACACTTGAACTAACAAAAAGGTATTTTTGGTGGCCACAAATGATACTATTTATTAATAACTATGTATAATCCTGTGATGTCTGTGCCCATAATAAAGTTGAACATAAAAAACCTATTGGTTTGTTAACATCTATACCAATACCTGATAAACCCTGGACAATGATCTCAATGGATTTCATTGTTGATCTCCCAAAATCACAAAGATACAATACGATATTCGTTGTGGTTGATCACTTAACTAAACTTGCACATTTTATTCCTTTGCAATCTTTACCTACATCTAAGGCTACTGCACAAACCTTCATAGATTCTATTGTGCGCCTTCATGGTTTACCCAGAATAATAATTTCAGATCGTGGAACTCAATTCACTTCTGCTTTTTGGAGATCTTTATGTTAATTGTTAAAAATTGAGCCCAGATATTCAACTTCGTTCCACCCCCAGACCAATGGTTTGACAGAAAGATTGAATCAAACCCTGGAGCAATACCTGAGGTGCTATATTACACACCTACAAGATGATTGGATCACATATCTACCATTGGCTGAATTCTCTTATAATAATTCTGTCTCGTCTTCTACCAAGATGACGCCATTTTTTGCCACTTATGGATATCATCCAACATATATAACCTTATCACATACAACAGTTAATTCACCTAGTGCCACTGATTACACATCTTCTTTACAGGAGAGAATGGACATTTTAAAAAAACATCTCATTGAAGCTAAAGACAGACAGAAATACTACTACGATCAAAAACACAGAGAGTCAACAAAGTACAAGATTGGAGATCTTGTCTTACTTTCTACTAAACATCTGAACATGCAACTACCAAGTAAGAAACTAGGTAATCAGTTTATTGGTCCTTATCCCATTGAAAAAATCATAAATGAAAATGCACTTAAACTCACTCTACCTAATGACTTTAAAATACATAATGTCTTCCATGTTTCGTTACTGAAGCCTTATAGATTGGATCCCTTAAGGCAGGTTGGAGTCCCTCCACCTCCTATTCTCCTGGACGATCACGAAGAGTTCGAGGTAGATAGGATTCTTGATTCTCGAATTCGTAGACATCGATTGGAGTTTTTAATTAAATGGAAAGGATATGGTCCTGAAGACAATTCTTGGCAACCACATTCGAAGATCCATGCACCTGTGTTGCTTAGACGTTTTCATCGCAAGTATCCTTTCAAACCTCACCTGGGGTCTCTTGGGGTGGTCCCTTGAGGGGGGGGAAATGTGATATCCCTTTAAGGTATATCCTCCCATTATCCTCTCCACCCTATTTAACCTCGCTTTCAACACACATTCATTGCCTGAGAATTGTTGTTTTCTGTCATAGAGGTATCACAACCTGTGTTACCTTAGACGAATCCTGTTACCTTTCAGGTCAATCTCTGATTCTGTGTCTCACTAAAGATTTTCCAAGCTTGTTTGCTTTTTGCACTTTCATCGTGCACCTGTCATCTGTTTCCGAGCTTACCGGGTCATTCTCACTCTCAGCGTACCAGCGCTCATACACGCCAAGCCGTATCCGGAAGTGAGTCACACTCGCACACCTTCACTGCTGCTGCCGCACCTAACAGCTACATCGGACCGCTCCGTAGTAAGTTACTTAACAGCTAACTTTGCCTGTCTGCGGTAAGAGACTTTCATCTTGTATCCCTTCATATCCATTGCATTCATTCCATGTTTACCTGAACCGGCTATTTTTATGTACTGCGACTTCGTTGCTAACGATCAGTGAATCTGTTGTGTGAGTGTGTGAAGACGGATGTATGTTTTGGAAACAGTTTGAACATATATTATCTCTGCCAAAAATATACTCTGAAGCCTAAATCTTGACATTAATATTGCTTGATTTTCTGAACTTGAATATTAAACTCATCGAGTCATTTAAAGGTATAGCCTAAGTAACTGAACTTTCACATTCTCCTACCATCTATAATAATTTGCTCACTGATATATTCCTCTATATCAAGTTAAATATATTAGAGGGATATTATCAAAAGAGCAACAAATACTATTCACCTCAAACCAAGAAACTTGTTTCAGGTGTAACAATCCCGCACTCAAAAAAATGACGTTTCTGTATGGAATTCCCATAGCACCGGTATTACAGGTTGTGCGGTGAGGCTAAAATGCTTGCGTTACATTCTATATCGCAAAACTTGGGCTCAGTGCTCATGCACCATACCATTGCTGAAGAGGTCTGGAGGTCCAGGGGGGTTTGCACAAGTTACTTGACAAGTAGCTCCATGAACCCCGGGGAGAGGGTGCCACCCACACACTCTCCTGGAACTCCTTTCTGGCCAGCATGGAGCTCCAGGGAACACCCTAGATCACATAAATCCACATGCGCTTGTCTATTCCGGAGGGTCTCTTGGAAACGCACACCATGGCTGGCATGGGAAACAACCTGAGGAGCAAACCCATTTTGAGCGCTACAATACCATCGCTTGAGAGGTCTAGAGGTCCAGGGGGGATTTGCACAAGTTAACCGACAATTAGCTCCATGAGCCCCGGGAACATTGACCGAACGCACCGGGAGGGAGAGGGGGCTGTCTGCACACTCTCCTGGAACTCCTCCCTGGCCAGCATGGAGCTCCAGGGAACGCCCTGGAGCACCGAAATCCGCATCTGCTTGTCTACTCCGGAGGGTCCCTTGGAAACGCGCACAAAGGCTGGCATGAGACACTCTGCGCAGTGCCCCTCAGCCCCAGAGCATCTGAGTGACAGGCTGCTCGGTACACGGGTCCCCAGGAGGGAGAGGGAGAAGCCCCATCGCCACCAGCTCCTCCAGGGGGACGGAAATGGGAGGGAACGTCGCTCGGCCCCAGAGCATCTGACTGACCTGCTGCTCGGTACATGAGTCCCCGGGAGGGAGCGGGAAAAGCCCCGCTGCCGCCAGCACCTCCAGATGGACGGAAACGGGAGGAAGTGCCCCTCGGGCCAAGAGCATCTGACTGACCTGCCGCTTGGTGCACTGGTCCCCGTGGGGAGAGGTATGGAAAACCCCTACTCTGCTGGAAGTGGTGCCCCCTGGTGGCTTTGCTCCATTGACCATCTTAATTCAGTTTAAAGGCATCTCTACCATAACTCCCTCATCCTGTCTACAGTAAATTGCAAGGGAGCGGTCTCCGCTGCTGACACATGCCGTCTCCTTGTCCCGGCTCAAGGGGGATGGGTTCCCTGTGGTCTGTCCTGGCCCACTTCACTGGCTTTCCTGTTTTGGGAATGCTGAGGGTGTCGGCGTGCCCCTGCCCGGCGTGCCCACATTTTTCTTTCTCCAGTCTCTCACAACTTTTTCAGAAACTGAAAATTCTCTCTCTGCACTGCGGTTTTCATGCTTCTATGCATACTCCGCGACACAAAGTTTGAAGCCAGCCTCGTAACTCTTTCTCTTTGCGGCCATGGCTAAATGGTGAGCAGGGTAAATTTAAACTGCGTAGCATGCCAGAGCGTGCGCATCACGCGGGGAGGACGCAACTGAAATCGATTAACCAAGCGTGTGCTGGGCAAAAATGATTCTGCTGTAACCGCCTGGGCCAGGCAAAATAAAGGCATCTTATCGGCGGGGATATACGGTATATTTGATTTGCATAGGTTGAACTCGATGGACTTTTTAAACCTCATATACTATGTTACTATGAAATAATTAACACCCAGCTCAAATAGCTGTAAAAAAGGAAAAATTTGCTTTTTGAGTCCTAGTACCATTTGAAGTTTTAAAACTTGCAAATAATGCTAGTGTCCAAGAGACAGAGGGAATCCACAGTGTAAAAATGCACAAATCTTTTATCGACAGGAAGAGAAAGGAAACAATATAGATTACAGTTTATATTTCAAAATGTAAAATTGCTTATTTGGCATTATGCTAAGCTGTACACCTCTAGCAGCTGTTAAAATCACATCATAGGAAATTTATTTATTTAGATTCAAATTTCACAAGTATACTTAGTTACAATGGGCCATAGCCATAATTAACAATTATACATATATTTGTCATAGTGTGGATAAATCATTTGCAGAAATTATATAACTACTGCAATAATCATAAAAAGGTAATACCAAAATATAAATTGCAATATGATAAGACAAAGGTAGAGGGATAACTATTTAAATATAGGCATTTTATAAGGTATTTAAGTAAGGGTGTGCAATCATATCACCCTAAACATTCACATACACCAAGGAATAAGGCAAACGTATCTGTTCACAGACACCTAGATTACGAGTTTTGCGTTGCGGGTTTTAACGCTGAAAATATGGCTATTTCAGCGTAAAACCAGTAACACCGATATCGGGAATCGTGTCGGTATAAGCAGGAATTTTAGCCAGTAACGCAACGTCAATCCCGCACTCAAAAAAATGACGTTTCTGCATGGAATTCACATAGCACCGGTATTACAGGTTGTGCGGTGAGGCTAAAATGCTTGCGTTACATTCTATACCGACACGATCCATACCGCCTTCTGAGACCATTAGTTATGGGTTTAGCAAAACAAAAATGTTTCACAAAACTCATAACTAGAGCACTACAAAGTACGCTAACACCCATAAACTTACTATTAACTTTTAAACGCCACCCTCCCGCATCGCAAACACTATATTAAACCTATAAACCCCTAATCAGCCGCCCACCCGCATTGTGACTATTCAATAAATTTATTAACCCCTAATCTGCTGCCCACCCACATCGCCAACACTATTTAAATATATTTACCCCTATTCCCCCGCACTCCGACATTGCCGCTACTATAATAAAGTTATTAACCCCTATTCTGCCACTCCAACATCGCCGCCACTAAATAAACCTATTAACCCATAAACCTCTGACCCCCCCACATCGCAAAACACTAAATTAAACTATTAACCCCTAATCCTAACACCCCCTAACTTTAAATTAAAAATTACAATATACCTATCTTCAAATAAATAAAAACTTACCTGTGAAATACAAAAAAACTAAGTTTAAACTATCAATTAACCTAACATAACTATTATACTTAAATTAAAAAACTACCAATAAAAAACATTAAATTACGAAAAATAAAAACACTAAGCTTACAAAAAATAATAAAAGAAATTATCAAAATTAAGAACAATTACACCTAATCTAATAGCCCTATCAAAATAAAAAGCCCCCCAAAATAAAAAAAAACCCTAGCCTACAATAAACTACCAATAGCCCTTAAAAGGGCCTTTTGTAGGGCATTGCCCTAAGTTAAACAGCTCTTTTACCTGTAAAAAAAATACAAATTCCCCCCAACAGTAAAACCCACCACCTAACCAACCCCCCAACAAAAATATTTAACTCTAAAAAAACAAGCTACCCATTGCCCCTAAAGAGGTATATATGCTTTAAAAGGGCATTTAGCTCTTTTGCATTGCCCTTAAAAGGGCATTCAGCTTTTCTTCAAAGCCCAAACCCTAATCTAAAAAGGAACAGTAGGAGAAATATCAGGGTATAAATAAAGAGAAAAAAAAAACCAAAAAATGTTAAATAAAACCTAACACTAACCCCCAAAGATCCACTGACGGTTTCTGAAGTCTGGACATCCATCCTCATCCAGGCGGCGAGAAGTCTTTATCCAGGCGTTATCTTCCATCTTCATCCTGGTGGCGCGGAGCGGAGCCATCGTAGAAGACATCTAGCGTGGAGCGTCCTCTTCATACGTCCCTTGCATTCCTAGTGGCTGATTTGATTTTTTCCGCTGCCGGGATGAAGATAGAAGACGCTGCCTGGATGAAGACTTCTCGCCGCCTGGATGAGGACTTCTCGCCGCCTGGATGAAGACTTCTCGCCACCTGGATGAGGATGGATGTCCAGACTTCAGAAACCGTCAGTGGATCTTTGGGGGTTATTGCTAGGTTTTATTTAAATTTTTTTGGGTGGGTTTTTTTTTTAGATTAGGGTTTGGGCTTTGAAGAAGAGCTGAATGCCCTTTTAAGGGCAATGCAAAAGAGCTAAATGCCCTTTTAAGGGCAATGCCCATACAAATGCCCCTTTAGGGGCAATGGGTAGCATAGGTTTTTTTAGAGTTAGGTTTTTTATTTTGGGGGGTTGGTTAGGTGGTGGGTTTTACTGTTGGGGGAATTAGTATTTTTTACAGGTGAAAAAGCTGTTTAACTTAGGGCAATGCCCTACAAAATGCCCTTTTAAGGGCTATTTGTAGTTTATTGTAGGCTATGGGTTTTTTTATTGGGGGGGAAGGCTTTTTTATTTTGATAGAGCTATTAGATTAGGTGTAATTGTTCTTATTTTTGATCATTTGATTTATTTTTTTGTAAGCTTAGTGTTTTTTTCTATTTTTTGTAATTTAGTGTTTTTTATTTTTTGTAATTTTAGACTTTTAATTTTTTTTCATAGTGTTAGGTTTTTTTAAATGTCTAATTTAGTTTTTTTAATTAGTAGTTTTTTTTTAAATTTTAGTACAATAGTTATGTTAGGTTAAACTAGGTTAAACTAGGTTTAAACTTAGTTTTTCTTTATTTCACAGGTAAGTTTTTATTTGAAGATAGATATATTGTAATTTCAATTTAAAGTTAGGAGGGTGTTAGGTTTAGGGGTTAATAGTTTAATTTAGTGTTTTGCGATGTGGGGAGGGCGGAGGTTTAGGGGTTAATAGGTTTATTTAATGGTGGAGATGTGGGAGGCTGGAGGTTTAGAGGTTAATAAATTTATTATAGTGGCAGAAAAGGGGTTAATAACTTTTATTAATGTTGGTGAGGTCGGAAGCAGCAGATTAGGGTTTAATAACTTTATTTAGTGTGGCCCGATGTCGGGGGCAGCAGACTAGGGGTGTTTAGACTTGGGGGTTATGTTAGGGTGTTAGGTTTAAACATAACTTTTTTTTCCCCATAGACGTTAATGGGGTTGCGTTACAGCGTCATTCCGCACTTCAGGTGTTAGGTTTTTTTCTAACACTCTCTCCCCATTAATGTCTATGGGGAAAGTGTGCACGAGCACGTCAAAGCAGCCCTTGGATTTTGTGTGGTATGGAGCTAAACGCAACCATATCGCACGCACAAAGAGGCTTTTCAGAAACTCATAATAGCAGCGCTATGGGGGGGTAAAATAACGCAACTTTTGTTGCGTCCGTTTCGCACCCTGTTTAGCACAAAACTCGTAATCTAGGTGAGAGTTAACCTCTTATGGACCACAGCACTTTTCCATTTTCTGACCGTTTGGGACCAAGGCTATTTTTACATTTTTGCTGTGTTTTTGTTTAGCTGTAATTTTCCTCTTATTCATTTACTGTAGCCACACATATTATATACCGTTTTTCTCGCCATTAAATGGACTTTATAAAGATGCCATTATTTTCATCATATCTTATAAATTACTATAAATAAAATTATAAAATATGAGTAAAAAATAGAAAAAAACACACTTTTTCTAACTTTGACCCCCAAAATCTGTTACATATCTACAACCACCAAAAAATAACCAAAATAAATAGTTTCTAAATTTTGCCTGAGTTCAGAAATACCCAATGTTTACATGTTCTTTGCTTTTTTTGCAAGTTATAGGGCAATAAATACAAACAGCTTGTGCAATTATGGCACACATGTTTGTAAATGCTTCTCTAGGATCCCCTTTGTTCAGAAGTAGCAGACTAATATGGCTTTGGCATTGCGTTTTGGTAATTAGAATGCCGCTGCGCACCACACACGTATTATGCCTAGCAGGGGTTAATTATGGAGCTTGTAGGGTTAATTTTAGCTTTAGTGTACTGTAGTCGACAACCCAAAGTATTGATCTAGGACCATTATGGTATATTTCATGCCACCATTTCACTGCCAAATGCAATCAAATAAAAAAAATTGTTACATTTTTCACAATTGTAGGTTTCTCACTGAAATTATTTACAAACAGCTTGTGCAATTATGGCACAAATGGTTGTAAAAGCTTCTCTGGTATCCCCTTTGTTCATAAATAACAGACATATATGGCTTCTTTCATTACTTTTGGTAATTAGAAGGCCACTAAATGCCGCTGCGCACCACACTTGTATTATGCCCAGCAGTTAAGGGGTTAATTAGGTAGCTTGTAGGGTTAATTTTAGCTTTAGTGTAGAGATCAGCCTCCGACCTGACACATCCCACCCACTGAACCCTCCCTGACCCCCCTCAAACAGCTATCTTCCCTCCCCCACCTTACAATTGTCATCGCCATCTTAAGTACTGGCAGAAAGTCTTTTTTTTTTTTTTTTAAAAATGTAACTTTTTTTTTTCCCAATTGATTCTGCAGTGTTGGATCCCCTCTTAGCCCCCAACCTCCCTGAAATCCCCCATACATCTCTCTAATTCTCCCCCCTCTACCTACTTGCCGCCATCTTGGGTACTGGCAGCTGTCTGCCAGTACCCAGTTTGCCCCCCAAAAATGTGTATTTTTCTTTTTTATTAAAATAAGATAATTTCTGTAGTCTAGCTGCCCCCCCTCAATATCCTACCTCCCTCCCCCTCCCAGATCTCTTGCCCAACATCCCAGAGAGCCCCACCATCGCTGTACAGAAAAAAAATGAATTGAAAACGTAAGATTCGGTGTGCATGCACGCGCACGAGTGCGCCCCCGCCACCCCAGGCCGCTTCCACTGACTGTCGCGGATATTTAGATTGCAGAAACAGGAACCCAGGATCGATGGGCTGCCACCCGCCTCCCTGCTGCTGCTTCCAAACACCAAAGACTGGCACCATCAATGCCCGATGCAGAGAGGGCCACAGAGTGGCTATCTCTGCATTGGTGGCTAAAAAAAGGTATTACAGTGATGCCTCAATACCGAGGCATCACTGAAACACCTTGAAAGTGGTTGGAATCGATCATGATCGCTTCCACCGCTTGAAACCCCTGAGGACGTACATCCTTGGTCCTTAAGGGGTTAATTGATGATCCTATTACTCCCTTTAGTAACAAAAAATGAATAGTTTTAACAAGAGCTATACTTTATAATTCACTCCCTATATATTTCTTTCTTAATAGTGCAAGTGTTTCAATGTAAAAAAAAAAATTTAAAAAATTTAATATATATTTTTTCTTGTTTTCCCATATATATAAATAGTTGCACTAATGTTTCTATCGAATATCACTATGTATTTAAATATATTTGCAAGCACATATCTACAACATTTAAACTAGACCTATGCCTAGGGCAGCAATACATATTACATATATGTATTATAAACAAGTGTTTGTTTGTTTTTTTCTTTAGAGGTGATCACAAGTAAGGAAAACAGATGTTAAGCATACATTTTATAGTAAAGATTAATCAGAGAGCACCACCTAGTGGTCCAAATATGTGGTGATAAATACTGTTGCAAAATAATTTGCAACACTAAAAGTAAATAACAGTAAAAGTTACAAATGCAGTTTAATACAAGAAAAAAACAGCTGCTATTTTAAAACTTTGAAACACTATAAGAGGGGGAAAAAACTGTGCTAGTTCCTAGTTATAGTAACTCTTCTATATAAATAATTACACAAATTATATATATATTTATATATCTTACAAGTATTCTTTCGAAGTACAATAATAATATTTGGAAGAAGATCCTTGTTTTACATGCTAGTTAAATGAAAATGCATAGTCCTCAAAAAACATGCTGGTCATGAGCAAATTTTACTGTCACAATAATGGAATCTGAAACCATAGGATTAGACAGTGCCATTGTTTTTGGGGGATACTTTCACCCTAATACTAGGAATAGAAATTGTTCTGCCTCAGTGGATTCCTGTACTACACAAATAGATCCAAAAACACTTTTTAGGAAACTAGTTGGTAAGATCTTATTTCCTTAGAGAGTTTTTCCAAAAATGGGGCAATACCAAAGGGTTTACGAATGTACAAAAAATATATATTTGAATTAGATGATGTAGAACTCCATACAGAGTGGGAGGAAGCCCTGGATGAATGTTCTAATAAGTTCATCAATATTCTGACCAGATATAGGGAAAACACATTGGAAAAATTATTAGTAGAGATTTAAAGTATTGAGAACATTTTGAGCAACCATAAAGATGATCTGAGGTTTAAAGAAGTAGGAGCTCCCGACACACGTATGAAATTGAAGTTAGAAGTAATAAGAAAAATAAACTTCTCAATGCTCTATCCCAAATTGCTGGGAATGGGGAGAATGAAGTCTTTCAGGAAGAGAGGACCCCTCAAACACCAGTACTCAATAATTATGGGATTTTCAATAATTGACAGAATGGAAATAGACAGAATACATATACTGTACACCTAGGAGATATGGGGGAGAGAACACCCGAGGTTCTAGGGTTGGGTTTAGCCCAGACAGAGGAAGAGAACATCCCCACAGTAACCAATATATTAACAGCATGGGATACTCCATGAATAGAGACTATGGGAGACTAGGTGCAAAACCCAAATAAATTTATAATAAATATAATCATGGTTATGAGAACAGAAATAAGTATGAGAACTACAATGATGGTAATAAGCAGAGAAACCCACAGGTAGGGGGTATTTCCAAATCCCAAAGGAACAAAACACAGAACCATTTTTTAGGGGACAGAACAATAGAGTTAACACAAAGGACCCTGGGAAAACAAAAAAGAATCATGGAACCCGAAAGAGAGGATGTAGAGGAGGAGTGGGTATCAGAACCAAAGAAGAGAAGAGAAAGAGAAAGATGGAATTAGAGGAATATAGTCAGGATATTTTCAATATATCATCGAGTACTCACTAGTGAAGAAAATTGATTTCTTAAAAAATGTTTATCCCTTGTCCCTGCAGAAGATCCAGATCCCTTTAAAATATATATAGACCTACAAAAATTTATAAGGAAATTTACTCTGCAGAGACATTTTGTGAAAGGGGAAGCCGTCAACTTACTTGCATTCGATGTCACCAATACGCTCGCCTAAGATCGCCTAACATAGCGGCCGCAGACCTAAATACGCTCTCCATATTTAACAAAAAATCTGTCAAAAGCCACGCACCAAGTACAGGGCGATGAGCAGCGGACTGTTGTTAACTAACAGTCATCAATCTTGCTGCTATTCGGCTTTTTCCCAGCTTTATTTGTATACTGTCACTAAACACCTCCACTATACTAAAAGGTTTAACCCCTATCCCTCCACTCCCCGACCCCGCCGCAACTAAATAAAGTTATTAACCCCTATCCCGCCGCTCCCGGAGCCCACCGCAACTCTAATAAACTTAATAACCCCTATTCCGCCGCTCCCTGACACCGCCGCAACTCTAATAAACGTATTAACCCCTATTCCGCCACCCCCAGACCCCGCCGCAATTAACTAAATGTATTAACCCCTAAACCTCTGGCCTCCCACATCACTAGCACTTACTAAACCCATTAACCCCTAAACCGTCAGCCCCCCACATCGCCATAAACTAAATTAACCTATTAACCCCTAAACCTAACAACCCGCTAACTTTATATTAAATATTAACTCCTCCCTATATTATAATAAATTTAAACTTACTTTAGATTTAAATTAAACTATATTAAACTACGAATTAACCTACCCTAACTGTTATACTAAAATGACATTAAACTATATTAAACTATTAATTAACCTACCCTAACTACTAGACTAAAATTACAATAAACTATATTAAACTAATAATTAACCTACCCTAACTGTTATACTAAAATTACAGTAAACTACAAATTAAATTAAATATATTACATATTTTAACACCTAACCCTACTCAAATAATTTAAATCTACAATAAAAAATTACGAAGTTACAAAAAAACTAACAACTAAGTTACAAAAAATAACAAACACTAAGTTACAAAAAAAAAAACACTAAGTTAAACAAAATAAAAAATAAATGATCAAATATTTAAACTAATTACACCTAATCTAAGAGCCCTATGAAAATAAAAAAGCCCCACAAAATAAAGAGAAAACCCTAGCCTACAATAAACTACCAATGGCCCTTAAAAGGGCCTTTTGCGGGGCATTGCCCCAAAGAAATCAGCTCTTTTACCTGTAAATAAAAATACAAATACCCCCCCAACAGTAAAACCCACCACCCACACAACCAAACCCCCCAAATAAAATCCTTATCTAAAAAACCTAAGCTCCCCATTGCCCTGAAAAGGGCATTTGTATGGGCATTGCCCTTAAAAGGGCATTTAGCTCTTTTTCAAAAGCCCAAACCCTAATCTAACATTAAAATCCACACAATAAACCCTTAAAAAAGCATAACACTAACCCTCGAAGATCCACTTACAGTTTCTGAAGAGCAGACATCCATCCTCAACGAAGCGTCAGAAGTCCTCATCGAAGCCGGCAGAAGTGGTCCTCCAGACGGGCAGAAGTCTTCATCCAGACAACATCTTCTATCTTCATCCATCCAGCACGGAGTGGCTCCGTCTTCAAGACATCCGGCGCTGAGCATCCTCTTCTTACGACGTCTTCTTCCGAATGAAGATCCCTTTAAATGATGTCATCCAAGATGGCATCCCTTAGATTCCGATTGGCTAGAATTCTATCAGCCAATTGGAATTTATGGGATGCCATCTTGGATGACGTCATTTAAAGGAACCTTCATTCGGAAAAAGACGTTGTAAGAAGAGGATGCTCCGCACCGGATGTTTTGAAGATGGAGCCGCTCCACGCCGGATGGATGAAGCTAGAAGATGCCGTCTGGATGAAGACTTCTGCCCGTCTGGAGGACCACTTCTGCCGGCCTCGAGGAGGACTTCGGCCCACTTGGATGAAGACTCCTGCCAGCATCGATGAGGACTTCTGCCGCTTCGTTGAGGATGGATCGGCTCTTCAGAAACTGTTAGTGGATTGTCTGGGGTTAGGCTTTTTTAAGGGTTTATTGAGTGGGTTTTAATTTTAGATTAGGGTTTGGGCTTTTGAAAAAGAGCTAAATGCCCTTTTAAGGGTAATGCCCATACAAATGCCCTTTTCAGGGCAATGGGGAGCTTAGATTTTTTAGATTAGGATTTTATTTGAGGGGTTTGGTTGTGTGGGTGGTAGGTTTTACTGTTGGGGGGGTATTTGTATTTTTATTTACAGGTAAAAGAGCTGATTTCTTTGGGGAAATGCCCCACAAAAGGCCCTTTTAAGGGCCATTGGTAGTTTATTGTAGGCTAGGGTTTTTTTTACTTTGGGGGGGGCTTTTTATTTTCATAGGGCTCTTAGATTAGGTGTAATTAGTTTAAATATTTGATCATTTATTTTTTATTTTGTGCAACTTAGTGTTTATTTTTTCTTGTAACTTAGTGTTTGTTATTTTTTGTAACTTAGTTGTTTTTGTAACTTTTTAATAGTTTATTGTATATTAAAATTATTTGAGTAGGGTTAGGTGTTTAAATATGCAATATATTTAATTTAATTTGTAGTTTACTATAATTTTAGTATAACAGTTAGGGTAGGTTAATTATTAGTTTAATATAGTTTAATGTAATTGTAGGATAATAGTTAGGGTAGGTTCATTAGTAGTTTAATATAGTTTAATTTAAATCTAAAGGTAAGTTTAAATTTATTATAAGATAGGAATGTTGTAATTTTAATGGAAAATTAGAGGGTTGTTAGGTTTAGGGGTTAATAGTTTAATTTAGTTTATGGCGATGTGGGGGGCTGGCAGTTTAGAGGTTAATAGGTTTAGTAAGTACTAGTGATGTGGGAGGCCAGGGGTTTAGGGGTTAATACATTTATTTAGTTGCGGTGGGCTCCGGCAGTGGCGGGATAGGGGTTAAAAACATTATGTAGGTGACGGCGGGGTCCGGGAGCGGCAGAATAGGGGTTAATTACTTTTTTTAGGTGGCGGCGATGTCGGGGGAGGCAGATTAGGGGTTAATAAGTATAATGTAGGTGGCGGCGGTGTAGGGGCAGCAGATTAGGGGTTAATAAGTATAATGTAGATGGTGGCGATGTTGGGGCGGCAGATTAGGGGTTAATAACATTATGTAGGTGGCGGCGATGTTGGGGCGGCAGATTAGGGGGGTTTAGACTTGGGGTATATGTTAGGGTGTAAACATAACTTTTATTCTAGCATAGAAATCAATGGGATATCGGGCAACGGCGAACATAAGCTTTCGCTGCTTTCAGATTCCCATTGATTCCTATGGCATCCGCCGCCTCCAGGGCGGTGTATTGAAAAGCAGGTACGCTGGGCCGGAATTCAAGCGAGCGTACCTGTTAGATATTTGTTAACTAGCAAAAGTAGTCAGATAGTGCTGAATTTGCATTCAGAACATCTGTAATGACGTAAGCATCGATCTGTGTCGGACTGAGACCGGCGGATCGTATGTTACATCACAAATTTCAACTTTTGCCGGTCTGTAGGCTTTGATAAATAAGGGGAATCAGGCTCTCCACAATTACGCTGCGGGTGATCCAGGACAGGGGGGACTATCATTATTTTGTAGATAATTTGGGTAGTCATCAGTTCATCAAATATTAATATATTTTTGTTTTTAACTTTTGTGCACAGTCATGGGTATTATGTTAAATGATATATTATATGTTCACTTTACACATATATAATGAACACTACTTTTTTTAGTATCATGAAGATTTTTTATGTGTTAATATGTGTATATTCACATATTCAGGGTGGAACTACCATTGGTGCAGCAGGTGCAGAGGCACCAGGGCCCAATGGCTTGGGGGCCCATAGCAGCCCATAGTAAGTAATTAAATGCACAGAACAAAAGTCATTATCATGTATAATATAAAGATATATATTCCTCTAATGAAGCTTAGAATAATGTGGCAACTAGGAATATCCACAAGTAAAAAGTATGATTATATGATTTAATTATTTTTTTTAACAATAAATGAGATAAACAAGGAGGTAAACCAATTTGCAATCGAAGAATCCTCCAAGGCCTAGGGGGAGGAACTTGTTAAATAGCTTGCCACCTAAATGAATTTACTTTCTTATCATGTTTGTGCAAACAATGTCTGTCTATGGGTGATGAAGAGCTACTTTTTCTAATTCTCATAGATAATAGATGTTTCCAAATCTAGGAGAGTACATATTTTTGGTAATGTGAATTTATATATATTTATATATATTTTTTCAGTCTGGCTGTAGCACTGATACTTAGTGGTGTTTGTGTGTGTAGGGAAGGGGGTTGCTCATACTTAGCACAGCAAGGGTAGGAGTAGCGCACTAGGGGCCAACCCCTAGTGAAAGCCAGTGGCACTCACATGTTTGCCCCCCCCCCCCTTCGCCATCCAGCTCTGGCAATAATATTATTGGTTACAGTCTTTTAGCGCTATTTTTAGAATATTTCAATTTATGCAGTGCGGCATATTGGTGTTTGACTAAAACCCCTGGTCTGGTAAGGTAATAATTACTTAAACATACTGCCGTTTGCAATTCAGATGTCCTATTAAGAATGTATATTAAGGGGTAGCATTGGTTGTATCTGAATAACACTAAACCCCCGATAATCAAATGGCAGGAAGATATTCCAAGGGATCCGCTGCTATGTTGAGCGAGCCTGACGAAATATTCCAAGCTCCCAACACAGATACTAACAGGTGGTATTGGTGAAAGGTGTTTACTATACATGCCATTGCTTGGCAATGCTGGTGATAGATAACGTCCAGCATCGACCATATTGGGGATGTATAGTAAATGATCCCTTGGAATATAACTCCCGTGCCTAACCACTTTTCCTAATACCCCTTGTAAAAATATATATAACAATACTGACACCATGTTGTCTTTACTTTGTCTTATTCCTCCATTTTAAGAATGGTTTATTATAGTTCATTATAACATAGCTTATTATACTGTGAGAAAAATATGTTGATGTACTAAGCTGAACACTTTATCTCAATAATTTGTCCAATGGCCTTGCTATGTCTTGGGCAATGCGCCCAGGTATACTTTTATCTAACACTCCTCGCTCATTAACAATACTCCTTTTTACTCCTTATTTTTACTATGAAGTTCTTTATTCCAAGCATACTGTGCAAGATGATGTGACTATGATACGTCATTGTTTAACCCCATATACTGTAACCATTGTCTATAAAAGTATGTGATGCCTTATAATAAACAGAACATTGATTAGACTTTACTTGCTGCCTGTCTGATTTCTGTTCCCGAGATATCTTGTCAAGTAACCCATTCAGTTGCAGGTGAAGGTGTAGAATACTGCTAAGTGTCAAGTGATACCTCCAGTTATAAGATAATGCCTAACACCCCTAAACCAAAGTACCCCACATTTGCAAACTAACACTACACTAATAAATATCTAAACCACCACATACCCACAACAAGTACTCATCTACTCTATTTTACCCTTAATTGCCACATACCCACCGCAAGTATCTATCCTGTTAACCCCTCTGCCACACACCCATCTAAACTATTAACCCCTATACAGCCATATACCCACCGCAAGAACCCAGTGAAACTATTAACCCCTATACTGCGACGTACCCACATCAAGTACCAATCTAAACTATTAACCCCTATACCGTCACTAGTCCACCGCAAGTACCCTACACTATTAACCCTTAAACTGCCACAACCCCAATGCAAACTAACCCTACTCTACCTAAAACCTAACCCCCCTCTAAACTAAACCCCCTAAGTTAGAGAAAAATAAAAATTAAATCTAAGTTACAGTAAAATAAAAAAGACAGTATCCAAAATGAAAAACCCACCATTATAACTAACATACATGCCCCATAAAAAAACACCCAAAACAAAAAAAAACCTAGACCCTAACACTAAATATAAATTACTATAGCCCATAAAACGATCTTTTGTAGGGCACTGCCCTAAAGTCAATACAGCTCTTTTACATGTTTTAAAAATTACACCACCACCCTCTACAACACAAGTTTCCATTGAAGACAAAATTTAAATAGATTTTGAAATAGCAGACCTTTTTGAAAAAAAAGTGCAATAGAAAAAACAATATATTTCTTGTCAAGAAAAAGAATGGTTAATTTTGTACAGTGATAAATCTGAGACCCCTTAATGCTTTTATTCATTACCTTCAATTCAAAATAGAAATTATATATCTGTTATGAGATTGCCATTCACATTTAGATTATTTTATTGTTTTAGATCTAAAAGATGCCTTTTGAATGTCCCAATCCACAAACATTTCAGAACATTTTTCAAATTCAATAGGAACCAAACCATTTGGCGATTCTCCTGTCTCACATTTGGCCTTTCTTCAGCGCCCTGGGTTTTCGCAAAAGATTTTAAGATTGGTTACATCTAAGAGTTACTTGATTGTTTATTTACTTAGATGATATCCTTCTAATGTCTCAGGACTATTAATTAATAGGTCTGCAACTTCAGCTTACTGTCTCCCTACTAGAAAATCTTAGTTTTATTATAAACAAAGAGAAGTCAATTCTTTCCCCTACTCAGTTTCTAATATTTTTCGGGTTTCAGTTACATACTGTAAGTGCTAATTTAAGCTTACCCTCAGACAAATTAAACATAAAAAGGAAATAAGATAATTTCAAAACATATTATTCCTTTGAGAAAGCTGGAATTGTGGGTTTACTTCCATCCTCAATTTAAGCCATCTCTCCAGGACATTTACATTACAGTGCCCTTCAGAGATTAATAATCATTATATTTTTCTGAAGCCAGGGACCAGTTATATTTGTGGCTTTCCCACATGGACACTTGTACCCATCAAGAATCCTCTCTTAAAACTCAATTGTCTAGAACTGATAGCGGGATCATTTACAGTGAAGAGTTTTGCAAGGAAACTTCATTCAGTTTCCATTTTACTTAGAATGACAACTTTTTTGCAGTTAAATACAGTATTTAAATCGCTTCAGAGGAACCACTTCCAAAATTCTTACCAAAATTACAAAATATTTTATCCAATTTTGTCACAACAAAAATATTTCTGTCTCGGTGGAATTGATTCCAGGAATGTCAAATGTTACCGCAGACTGGAGTTCCAGATATCTATGCAATTCTAGCTTTTGGATGTTGAACAGAAACCTTTTTTTTTTTTTTTAAATTTGCTCAGTTATAGAAAAAAATAGTTCATATCTGAAATGGCTTAACGTTCAATAAACATTTTTCTCATGTTAATGAACCCATTTTGGTTTTTCCTGTAGGTTGTCATTATCTTATCCATTGTATTCTTACAGCTATCCGTATTAATTGTTATTTTTATTGTTTTTCTTCCTTTTGGGATGTCAACATTATTTTAAATGTTTTCTCTAATTGGCCAATTAATTCTAATCTCTCATTAAAATGTTTCCTTTTAAATTTATGACTCTGCTTTGTTTACTTTCTTGTAGAGAGTATAGTGAGAACTATATATTTGATGCCATTCATTTTAGACAGTGTTTTCTGTTCTATATCTCGCAGTAATAAAACACTGTCTTCTATTTTTACCCATATTTTCTGTCTCTGCATTCTCAATTGTTTTAAAAAATACATTACTTGTACTCAACCCCTTCATTTTTCTAATTCTAAGCAACTGTTGTTTTCCTTCATATCCCCTTTCTCTCCTGTTTATACGACCTCCATTTGCAGGTGGGTTAAGTGGATCATGACTGAAGCAGGTATAAATAATTATTTTTCTCCTCACTCCATTAAAGGCTCTACAGCTTCTAAAGGGTTATTTAATGCCTGTCCCTTACAAGATATCCTGAAAGTGGCTGATTGGTCTTCAGCCTCTACTTTTATACAATTGTATTTCAAACCTATGAATCATTCTGCTAATTCTTTTAGATTTTATTAAAGACATTGAGTATTTCCCCCCATGATCCATTTTCCCAACCGTATACTTTATCTGTCTTTCCTTGTGAACCATCCTATTGTCATGCCTTTATACTAATTTTGTGCTTTATTTCAGCTAACAACCCTTAAAGAGCTTCAAGTGTGTTTTTTAATCAAGCTCAAGAAGTTTGGTTTGTCCGTTATTCACATTATGTTCTGATTTTTATATACTTTGGGCTAGATTACAAGTGAACAATGAAAAAAATCCCAACCAGAATACGACAAATTTTCAGGAGAGCTAGAATATAAAGTATAAAATATCCATTTGTTATTCAAGTAGTAAAAACATAAGGCTTACAGCATACAGGACTCAGAACAGCTGACGCGTTTCCTGCCTCAACGGCACTTCATCAGAGCTGTTGTACAGGTGTGTAGCGTGAGTATTTAGCGTGTCAGGACCTAATATCTAACCAATCAGATCCCTTCTAATACAATTCTTTCACAACTCAAAGAATCAATACAAAGCAAACCAATACAGAATATACACACAACATACAATTAATAACATCATATTGTCAAAGAGGAGCACAGTAGCAGTTACATGATAGAACAATGAAACATTATGGTGAGTACACGAAGAATCCGTTATTACAGTGTGAGATCGAAAGACAGAAAAACGTCAATCAGGCATAGGTAAACATATAGAACCTGGCAGACAGGTGCACACGCAAAGCTACTAACACCATAATACTTAACTCATTTTCCTGCCTATTATATTGTGGCCACTTGCCTTTCACTGTTTGGCATTTTGAGGAATAAGGAGTTTGTGATACCCTTTGTTGATAAGTCTGGTGGAGTCAGAGGCTACGGACTGATTAACATTAAGGTTGGTGTTTATGCGACTTTTACGGTACACTTTATTTATTTCTACTGGGATACATAAGGGTACTAACCCTGTTACTTTACACAAGTGTAACGTTGTAATGGATACATATTGTTGAAACTATAGCGGCAACACAAGTTTTCCCCACTACTCTGGACTATAAAATTAGATTACAAGTGGAGCACTATATATTGCTTTCATGAAAGCAATATTAGCGCTCCACTTTGTAATACCAGCGCACGATAATGTGCGCTGGTATTAAAAGTTAGCCGCAATGCAAACGGGAAGCATTGCACTCACAAGAGTGTGCTTTCATAGGATCCTATGGGAGCCTCATTCTGATGCCGTCACAGACAGCATCAGGACTTCAGATGATTTCTCCCTAAACATTGATATGTTTAAATTCCAGAGATCCTTATACCTTAAAAGAATACTTTGGCATTTCGGATGATGACACTGGGTTTCAAAAGGAAAGGGAAATTTGATCCCAAGAGTAGTAATTCCAGCATCAACACTTTTTCTTGAATGGTTAAAGGATGTACGATTGATGACCAACACACCAAAAGGAATACAGTCTGCAACAATCTGACAAGATTGGAAAGACAAGCCCTCAAAAGTCTACAAGAGAAAAAGGAGCTGGTGATCCATGAGGCTGATAAGGGGGGCGCCTTGGTACTTTAGGATTATGTTGACTACAAAAAGGAAATCATGACACAGTTGTCAGATGCTAGCACCTACAGTCAATTGCCAAGTGATCCCACAAGAACATTCAAAAATAAGATTGACACCTACTTGGAGTGTCTCATGCAGCAGGACACTATTACTAAGTCCTTAAAGGATTATCTACAAGTGGACTTTCCAATTATTCCAGTAATCTATATCTTACCCAAGGTGCTCAAGAACCCTAAATGTCCACCAGGCAGACCCATAGTGTCTGCCAGGTGCTCCATCCTCCAGCCATTGGTGACTTATGTAGACTCAATACTTCAACCTATTGTGCGTAATACTACATCATTTCTACTGGATTCTATGGGATTAATAAAAAAATTACAGACTTAATTTACAGACATGGCCAAAGTTTCATGCTGGGGACATTCTGGTCACACTAGATGTGACTAGTCTGTACATGATAATTCCTCACGAACAGGGTATGGCAGCTGTCTCCAAACACCTCCTTATAAATATCCTTATACTGACCCTCCAATTGTGTAATACAATTTTACAATTTTTTTATTTCTGTTTGAAGTACAACTACTTCAAGTTTGAGAATGAGCTTTTTCTCCAAACATCAGGCACAGCGATGCAGTCCAATGTGGCCCCATCTTTTGCCAGTTTGTTCATGGCGCAATTTGAGACAAATGAGACCAGCCTTTTTTCAGACATTAGAGTTAAACTTTTCAGAAGGTACATTGACGATCTGTTTGTAATCTGGGGTGGCACTACAAACAAGCTTCTTCTTTGGTTTGATGAGCTTAATCAAGTTAAACCACAGCTGCAGTTTAAAAAAGCTTACCATGCTGAACAAATCGACTTCTTGGACCTTAGAGTCTACAAAGGTGAGTCCAGCTTTTGCACCACACTCTTCCAAAAAGAGACTGACAGAAACTCCTTGTTAGAGGTTACAAGTTGCTATCCACCCAGCCTGAGAAGGGCATTACCGAAATCACAATTTAAAAGAGTGGTGCGCTACATTTCTGATAAGACCAACAAACAAGTACAACTTTTGGCAATGCAGAGAAGGTTTGAAGAAATGGATTATGGCACAACACAAACCAAACAGGCTTTGGACGCCTGGAAATGACACAGGAACAGGCATTGAGAAAGGTGGAAAGAGAGAGGACCAAGAGCAGTATGATCTTCACAAACACCTTTACTCCATTAAGAATAGAGCTTCCAAGATCCTTAAAAGAACATTGGGAAATTCTGACTACTGATAAGTCGTTACCTTTTGACCAGATGGATACCCTACGGTTGGCTTCAGGAGGGGACGTTCCCTGAAGGATCTACTGCTACAGCCTGATTACCGAGAGTGTTATACCAGCAGAACTTGGTTGAGTACCACTAAAAAGGGTTGCTTTCGATGCAGTGGATGTACAACCTGTGGTGGCTTAACACAGAGTAATTTTTTTACACATCCATGGACCAACAAAAAGTTTTATATCAGACACAGGGTTACCTGTACTACAAAGTGCATTGTCTATCTTCTATATTGCTTGTGTGGCAGTTTTTATGTTGGAAAAACCCAGAATTATCTCAGGACCAGAATGGCTAACCACCAGTCTGCCATTCGCAGTGCCATCAAAAATGGAGAGTCTGACCAGCTGGTGGCTAGACATTTTTTGGTAAATAAACATGGTGTCTCTTATTTGAGGTATCTAATTATTGATCATATTCCTGCTCCATCAAGGGGAGGAGATAGGACCAAGTGCTTACTGCAAAAAGAGTCCCAGTGGATATTTAATCTGGACACTATGTACCCAAAGGGACTTAATATATTTCTGGATTTCCAGTGTTTTTTGTAGTAGGTGTTTGGTGCCTTGCGACTTTAAATGGCAGTTCAGTTAGGTTTCCCACAGTTGACATTCCTTCTATGTCATTACCTCTATCTGATAGAAGTCTAAATTCCCAAATATTAGCTAAATTTCTGTCTATTTTGTGCTTTACAAATGTTTTAGGATAAGTCAGAAAAGTATGTTTCTGATAGGTTAGTATAACTTGTTTGGCCCAAATGCTTAAACGGAATGACGGTTATGCCAGAGCAGTAATTGTAAAGTGCAATAAGAATTGTTGCTTTTTGATAATAGGAGTAGATTAGAAAGTTTCTTAAAATTTAATCATGAGGCTCTGGAGACGCAAGGGGGAAGAGGAGGAGCTTGTACGCAAGCCTCTGCACAAGCAGTAGACTCTGTTCCCCTGCAGCTCTCCTAAGTGGCGGTTGATCGCGCCAGGACTCCCTATCGTTCAGAAGGGAGAATTCAGCTGCAGTCACCCCTGGGGATTGAAACCCGGTGATTCCCCCCATAGCGCAATTAACTTCAGCGCTAGTAAGAACTTTATACCTGGAGCCTGGAACAGAAGGTCGTTTAACCAGGCTCCCTCTATGGTTCAAGAACCTTCATAAAATCACCCTCTTCCAATCCAGACCCTCTCCCACCTGTCTCTGGAGGATCTTCGCCGGGTACACGTCACTCACCCCACTTACACAGCCTGGGTTCACTGAAGCCGTCAACGCATCTCATCAACAGACGCTGTCTGCTTGCACGTTGGGACTGTACTCCCCGCCCACCGGTGCTGCGAGTGGGGAGCAGCCCGTCCAAGATACCTATAGAGAAACCACTGATTTGAACGGCGTTTGTTGTTCCACTCAATCGACTTACCTCCCCACTGATGCTGCGAGGAGGAGTCGATTGCGGAAGGTGGCAGCTTCAGGAGCAATGAGCAAGCTGGTTCTGTTTTACCTGCAGAGGTGGCGGCTGCGGAAATAACCTGCTGAGCTGGAAGTTAACTCGTGAAAGCATAGCTGTTAGCTTTCTCCACAAAGCCTCACCAGGACAAGAGCGGACCCCTAAGAGGACATCGCACCAAAGGGGTGAGTGTGAGATATCCGTTTAACTCACTTAAAGGGGGAGAGAGGAGGGATAAAAGAGGAAAAGGTGAAAAAAAAAAAGATCAGCTAATGAAGTTTTGAAAGCAAAGAGACAGGAAAGTAAAGGAGAAAATAAAGGCTGAAGCTAGCTGAAAATTTCCCTGAAAATTAATCTTTGTGCAAAACGCTAGCTGGCAAACACTAACAGAACTTTACACCCCGTATGGGGAATTCTTAGTTAAACAATCTTGCAAGGAACAAGTGAAAAAGGGAAAGGACTCCAGAATAAGCCGAAAGAGAGAGGGGCAAGCAGAAGAGTATGAGAAGTAATAAAAACATTACCTGGAACAATTTGATATTATTATTATCTGAATAAGATCATATGAACTGACTTAAACCTTCTTGTCAGATAACTGGGCTGATCCATTCCGATATATAAGGGTATTCACTGTATTTTTTATGTTTTGATCTAGGTGGTATAGATATTATCTGTGATTTCTTACAAACATGTAATATCTGATATTTTTTTTTTCATTTTTTGTAAAAGCGTCTGCTATACAGTCAGTTAACTATTTATTGGTCCAGCAGTGAGGAAGAGGCAGAGGGACTCCAGAGGGTTTACAGACCAAGCAGATGCATACGCAGAAAACTACTGTTAAAGCAGTCTCTGACATAATTCTACACAAGTAATTTTAGAAATTCATTCCTTGATCTAAGTTGTGTTCCTAAGATTGGTGGCCTAAAAAAGGGGTAAAAAATAAATCTTGGGTTAAAAGAGTTTCTCCTTAATCTGTACATTTAAAAAATTAAGCAAAAGAATCAATTGACAGAAGGTTACATTATCAAGACAAAATAGGTCTATTCAGAGAGGATACCCCCCAATTACTTATAGCTCCTCTCAAGAGAGGGTAAATTTAAATTGCAAATCACTCCCCATTAGTTTTTGAACAATTTGAGATCATTCACTTAGTCACAGCCTGTAAACCTGATTAGAATCTTTTCAAAGGTTGGAGCATATGTAACCCACACTGAACGTACTTTTATGCTATTGATTAACATTGGTATATTTATACGTGGATCTGTAGCACTTTAAGACTCGAGAGGGGGTTTATATCGCTTAAACGCTGGTCCGTTAAATTTCCTATTCTAATCGCCATTTCCTGGTCTTCTTTTTTTTTTCTCTTCTTTTTTTTTTCTCCCAATCACAATTAATCACCACCCCATTGTACCTAAAACACTCCTGCCGGCACGAGATCACTCACGGTTGATTCCCCTCATCTCACCCCTTCAAACACAATCCACCCTTTTTTTTTTTTTTTTTTTTTATCCTTCTCACCCCCCTTCCCTCACGCTCACGGCACTTCCTAATTGGGTTCGTAACCCTCTTATATGAGGCACTCGACTTTTTTTTCCTTTTCACTTAATGGATAAATTTTTCACCCCCAAACACAATCTGGGCATGGCGACCAAGAACAGGGAACGCAGAAATAAGAACTCTGCAGAAGCTCTAGTTGAGAACAGCAGTGAAGGCACTCCCTCAAAAACTCAAAAGGTTGCTGCATCGCAAGACAATCAAGATTTGGTAGCCAGCATATTAGAAGCTATTTCCCCAAAATTTTAGTTACTAACGGCTAGATTTAGAGTTTGGCGGTAGCCGTGAAAACCAGCGTTAGAGGCTCCTAACGCTGGTTTTAGGCTACCGCCGGTATTTGGAGTCAGTGATTAAAGGGTCTAACGCTCACTTTTCAGCCGCGACTTTTCCATACCGCAGATCCCCTTACGTCAATTGCGTATCCTATCTTTTCAATGGGATCTTTCTAACGCTGGTATTTAGAGTAGTTTCTAAAGTGAGCGTTAGAGCTCTAACGACAAAACTCCAGCCGCCTGAAAAAAGCAGGAGTTAAGAGCTTTCTGGGCTAACCCCGGTTCATAAAGCTCTTAACTACTGTACTCTAAAGTACACTAACACCCATAAACTACCTATGTACCCCTAAACCGAGGTCCCCCCACATCGCCGCCACTCGATAAAATTTTTTTAACCCCTAATCTGCCGACCGCCACCTACGTTATACTTATGTACCCCTAATCTGCTGCCCCTAACCCCGCCGACCCCTGTATTACATTTATTAACCCCTAACCTTCCCCCCACAACGTCGCCGCCAGCTACTTACAATAATTAACCCCTAATCTGCCGACCGCAAAGCGCCGCCACCTACGTTATCCTTATGTACCCCTAATCTGCTGCCCCTAACACCGCCGACCCCTATATTATATTTATTAACCCCTAATCTGCCCCCCTCAACGTCGCCGACACCTGCCTACACTTATTAACCCCTAATCTGCCGAGCGGACCGCACCGCTACTATAATAAAGTTATTAACCCCTAACCCGCCTCACTAACCCTATCATAAATAGTATTAACCCCTAATCTGCCCTCCCTAACATCGCCGACACCTAACTTCAATTATTAACCCCTAATCTGACGACCGGACCTCACCGCTATTCTAATAAATGTATTAACCCCTAAAGCTAAGTCTAACACTAACACTAACACCCCCCTAAGTTAAATATAATTTTTATCTAACGAAATAAATGAACTCTTATTAAATAACTTATTCCTATTTAAAGCTAAATACTTACCTGTAAAATAAATCCTAATATAGCTACAATATAAATTATAATTATATTATAGCTATTTTAGGATTAATATTTATTTTACAGGCAACTTTGTAATTATTTTAACCAGGTACAATAGCTATTAAATTGTTAAGAACTATTTAATAGTTACCTAGTTAAAATAATAACAAATTTACCTGTAAAATAAATCCTAACCTAAGTTATAATTAAACCTAACACTACCCTATCAATAAATTAATTAAATAAACTACCTACAATTACCTACAATTAACGTAACACTACACTATCAATAAATAAATTAAATACAATTGCTACAAATAACTACAATTACATAAACTAACTAAAGTACAAAAAATAAAAAAGAACTAAGTTACAAAAAATAAAAAAATATTTACAAACATAAGAAAAATATTACAACAATTTTAAACTAATTACACCTACTCTAAGCCCCCTAATAAAATAACAAAGACCCCCAAAATAACAAAATGCCCTACCCTATTCTAAATTAATAAATTTAAAAGCTCTTTTACCTTACCAGCCCTGAACAGGGCCCTTTGCGGGGCATGCCCCAAGAAAATCAGCTCTTTTGACTGTAAAAAAAAACATACAATACCCCCCCCCAAACATTACAACCCACCACCCACATACCCCTAATCTAACCCAAACCCCCCTTAAATAAACCTAACACCAAGCCCCTGAAGATCTTCCTACCTTGTCTTCACCATCCAGGTATCACCGATCCGTCCTGGCTCCAAAATCTTCATCCAACCCAAGCGGGGGTTGGCGATCCATCATCCGGTGGCTGAAGAGGTCCAGAAGAGGCTCCAAAGTCTTCCTCCTATCCGGCAAGAAGAGGACATCCGGACCGGCAAACATCTTCTCCAAGCGGCATCTTCGATCTTCTTGCATCCGGTGCGGAGCGGGTCCATCTTGAATCAGCCGACGCGGATCCATCCTCTTCTTCCGTTGTCTCCCGACGAATGACGGTTCCTTTAAGGGACGTCATCCAAGATGGCGTCCCTTGAATTCCGATTGGCTGATAGGATTCTATCAGCCAATCGGAATTAAGGTAGGAATATTCTGATTGGCTGATGGAATCAGCCAATCAGAATCAAGTTCAATCCTATTGGCTGATCCAATCAGCCAATCAGATTGAGCTCGCATTCTATTGGCTGATCGGAACAGCCAATAGAATGCGAGCTCAATCTGATTGGCTGATTGGATCAGCCAATCGGATTGAACTTGATTCTGATTGGCTGATTCCATCAGCCAATCAGAATATTCCTACCTTAATTCCGATTGGCTGATAGAATCCTATCAGCCAATCGGAATTCAAGGGACGCCATCTTGGATGACGTCCCTTAAAGGAACCGTCATTCGTCGGGAGACAACGGAAGAAGAGGATGGAACCGCGTCGGCTGATTCAAGATGGACCCGCTCCGCACCGGATGCAAGAAGATCGAAGATGCCGCTTGGAGAAGATGTTTGCCGGTCCGGATGTCCTCTTCTTGCCGGATAGGAGGAAGACTTTGGAGCCTCTTCTGGACCTCTTCAGCCACCGGATGATGGATCGCCAACCCCCGCTTGGGTTGGATGAAGATTTTGGAGCCAGGACGGATCGGTGATACCTGGATGGTGAAGACAAGGTAGGAAGATCTTCAGGGGCTTAGTGTTAGGTTTATTTAAGGGGGGTTTGGGTTAGATTAGGGGTATGTGGGTGGTGGGTTGTAATGTTGGGGGGGGGTATAGTATGTTTTTTTTTACAGGCAAAAGAGCTGATTTTCTTGGGGCATGCCCCGCAAAGGGCCCTGTTCAGGGCTGGTAAGGTAAAAGAGCTTTTAAATTTATTAATTTAGAATAGGGTAGGGCATTTTGTTATTTTGGGGGTCTTTGTTATTTTATTAGGGGGCTTAGAGTAGGTGTAATTAGTTTAAAATTGTTGTAATATTTTTCTTATGTTTGTAAATATTTTTTTATTTTTTGTAACTTAGTTCTTTTTTATTTTTTGTACTTTAGTTAGTTTATGTAATTGTAGTTATTTGTAGCAATTGTATTTAATTTATTTATTGATAGTGTAGTGTTAGGTTAATTGTAGGTATTTTATTTAATTAATTTAATGATAGTATAGTGTTAGGTTTAATTATAACTTAGGTTAGGATTTATTTTACAGGTAAATTTGTTATTATTTTAACTAGGTAACTATTAAATAGTTCTTAACTATTTAATAGCTATTGTACCTGGTTAAAATAATTACAAAGTTGCCTGTAAAATAAATATTAATCCTAAAATAGCTATAATATAATTATAATTTATATTGTAGCTATATTAGGATTTATTTTACAGGTAAGTATTTAGCTTTAAATAGGAATAAGTTATTTAATAAGAGTTAATTTATTTCGTTAGATGTAAATTATATTTAAGTTAGGGGGGGTGTTAGTGTTAGACTTAGCTTTAGGGGTTAATACATTTATTAGAATAGCGGTGAGGTCCGGTTGGCAGATTAGGGGTTAATGTTTGAAGTTAGGTGTCGGCGATGTTAGGGAGGGCAGATTAGGGGTTAATACTATTTATGATAGGGTTAGTGAGGCGGATTAGGGGTTAATTACTTTATTATAGTAGCGCTCAGGTCCGCTCGGCAGATTAGGGGTTAATAAGTGTAGGCAGGTGTCGGCGACGTTGAGGGGGGCAGATTAGGGGTTAATAAATATAATACAGGGGTCGGCGGTGTTAGGGGCAGCAGATTAGGGGTACATAGGGATAACGTAGGTTGCGGCGGTTTACGGAGCGGAAGATTAGGGGTTAATAATATAATGCAGGGGTCAGCGATAGCGGGGGCGGCAGATTAGGGGTTAATACGTGTAAGGGTAGGGGTGTTTAGACTCGGGGTACATGTTAGTGTGTTAGGTGCAGACGTAGGAAGTGTTTCCCCATAGGAAACAATGGGGCTGCGTTAGGAGCTGAACGCTGCTTTTTTGCAGGTGTTAGGTTTTTTTTCAGCTCAAACAGCCCCATTGTTTCCTATGGGAGAATCGTGCACGAGCACGTTTTTGAGGCTGGCCGCGTCCGTAAGCAACTCTGGTATCGAGAGTTGCATTTGCGGTAAAAATGCTCTACGCTCCTTTTTTGGAGCCTAACGCAGCATTTGTTTGAACTCTCGATACCAGAGTTAATTTTATGGTGCGGCCAGAAAAAAGCCCGCGGAGCGTTAACAGCCCTTCTACCGCCAAACTCCAAATCTAGGCCTAAGGAAGGAAATCAAACAAGACCTATCATCCCTCACAGCAGAAATCAGACAATTCTCTGTAAGAATACAGGAGGTTGAGCAACGTGTCTCCGATATTGAAGACACAACAAACATATACTTACCTATGATAGAAAGTAATCAAAGTGAGATCATGAAACTCCAAGCAAAAATAGATGACCTGGAGAACAGGTCTAGGAGAAATAATCTTAGGATTATTGGAGTTCCAGATCCCTCTAAATCAGAAGATCTCCAGAGTTTCATGACTAAAATTTTACCCACTCTACTAAAAATCCCCCCAAATCCTTTGCCTTTCATAATCGAAAGAGTCCATCGCTTAGGGAGAGCTCCAGACAATTCACTCAACACCAGCAGACCTAGACCTATCATATCAAGATTTTTAAACTTTCAAGATAAAGAGCTATATTTACATCATTATCGGAAAAACCAACCAATCATGTATGAAGGCAACAGGATCCTCCTCTTCCAGGACTTCTCAATAGAGACCTCCAGGAAGAGGAGAGAATTCACCCCGTTATGCGGGAAACTGATTAAGGAAGGTTGGCAAGCAACTGTGGTCTATCCTGCTAGACTCAAGATAAAATACAAGGAACAAATTTATTTTTTCGATTCTATGGAAGAAGCAGTAAAAAAGCTAGAAGAATATGGTTTCAAATATTAATAAGAACGGTCGATGACTTGATAATTAAAAAATGTTTGTGGGTTTCTCTTGTCCCGGTATAGTGACTTACAAGCAAGATTCCCTCTCCCCTTCTTCTTTCCCTTCCCTTCCACCTTTCACCCCCCTTTTTTTTTTTTTTTTTTTTCTCTCTCCCTCCCAAATCTCTAGTCTCTATTACATATCTAAGGTTGATTCCCTTTTTCTTGAGATGTTAGGGCCTTCGATTCATCTTAGATTAGGAATAACATGTTAAAAATTACATCATGGAATATAGGGGGCATAACTTCTCCGGTAAAACGAAAGACCATTTTATCTCATTTGCAGAAACTAAACACTACAATAGCACTCTTGCAAGAGACACATTTAAACACTGAGGAGTCCATAAAATTAAAACATTCTTGGATAGCGGAAGCTCTTGTTGCCCCCTCACCAGATAGGAAAAAAGGAGTTGCTATTCTCCTAGGGAAGAGTTTAGCTTATGAAAAGTTGCTCACTATCACTGACCCATACAGCAGATATCTGATCCTAAAATTAAAATCTCAGGGCCTGATATATACCATCTGTAATCTCTACGCACCGAATATTATTGATTATCATTTTTGGGACATCCTCCAGGCACAACTTTTACAGGTCAGTGAGGGTCATCTAATTATAGCGGGGGATTTCAATATGGCCCCATGTTTTTCTCTCGATAGATATAGATATAGAGGAGTAATTAGGAAAACAAAAAAAGACAACCTTGAAATGAAATTATTTAATAACGTACAGCACACTTTAGCAGTAAGAGACATATGGAGGACACAGAATCCCCAGTTGAAGGCTTACACATGCCATTCGAGAGCTACTAAGAGTCTTTCCAGAATAGACTTGATGCTAATAAATGACAACTGCTTCCAAACAGGTCCAAAAGCCACTATAGCAGAAATTTGTATTTCGGATCACGCCCCAATAATGTTGGATATTCCAACTCATCGCAAGAATTCTGGTGGTTCACGTTTTTTTTACCCCAAACATCTGAGTAATAACATAGAATTTCGAGAATGGCTAAAACTCAGATTGGAGGAATTTTTCAGATTGAACGTAGGCTCGGTTTCTAACCCTGCGATGTTATGGGAGACAGCGAAAGCGGTGCTAAGGGGGGATATCATAGCATACACAGCGAAAGCGAGCCGACAATCTAAGCAGAAGGAAAATCAACTAATTGTCTCAGTGACAACCGCATATGATAGATATCTGAGTTTTCCCAGTAAGGGCAATTGGAATGAATACATCAAAGTAAAAAAGGAACGCGATTCTTATCTTACTACTCAAACAGTATATTCTGAATTAAAATATCAATTAAACCTGTATAAATTTGGGAATAAGGCTGGTAAAATGCTCTCAAGACTTGTAAAAAATACTAAACAATCAAATGCAATTGAGAGTTTACAGGTTGAAAAAAGCAGATTAACCTCAACAGAAGAAATTCTAGATTCATTTCTTCAGTACTATAAGCATATCTATGCCCCATCGGCCACGGATAAGGCAGCGCAAGGCAGATTCTGGGATGACCTGCCCATAAAAAAAGGTGAAACGGATTTTATATCCAATTTAAATGCCCCAATTTCTGAAACAGAAGTGTTGCAGTCAATTCACGAGTTAAAGCTGGAGAAAACACCAGGCCCAGACACAATTCCCAACGAATTTTATAAAAGCATGAGTGAATTGATCACTCCTCATCTCACAACTCTGTTTAACTGTTTCTATCAAGAAAACACTCAGATTCCTCCCAACTTTTTAGAATCATACACTATTTTTATCTTAAAACCTGGAAAGAACCCGCAAAAAAGAGAATCATACAGACCCATCGCACTGCTCAACTCTGATTATAAAATATTTACATCGATTTTAGCCAGGAGACTACAGAAGGGTTTACCTGAGATTATACATAACGATCAAGACGGATTTTTGAATAATCGGAGTTCAGCGGCTAAGATTAGACAACTTCTCCAGATCATTGAGTATTTCAAAACTTCTGAGGATAATTTCCATATCTCATATCCAGACGCAGCAGTAGTTGCAATAGATGCCGAAAAGGCTTTCGATAGCATCAATCATAATTATTTATTTGACACACTAATCAGATTTGGTTTTTCAAATAACTTTCTTAATTTAGTCAAGAACATCTGCATACAAGCATCTACGAGTTTGATTATACATGGTCAAATCACAGGCAAAATCAAGTTAGAAAAAGGCACCAGACAAGGGTGCCCATTATCACCCCTACTCTTTGATCTAGCAATTGTCGTGAGTGAGCTCGTCTCAGGTGCAGTAATAAAGAGGTCCATACCAGATATTTATCAAACAAGGGCTCACCTCAGGAGAGGTAATCTTTATTACACTGTTGCAACAGTGTCCCAGAACAAAAAACAGCAACGCAAGACTAACACATTTTCATATACATGCATTTTTATACTATTACAGTAACTTACAAAGCAGAGAGCTAATTGGCTGATAATGATTGGCCAATAAATCTCACATGATTAGTGGTTACTAGGAAAGGAAGAAAAAAAACAGGTCCTCTATGTTAAAATTTGGGAGATATGTTTTCTTGGAATGTGACCAGAGGCTAGCTGGCTAATTGGATTGAGAAGTTGATGCTGTACAGAGAAGCCTTGGATTTTACCTTGAGTTTCAGATATTTAAAAAAAACAATGTATGGGAGAAGCCATAACTTTAAGATGTACTGATATATACTTTTTAGGCTAAAAGTAAGTTGTTAAAGATACATCACTTATTAGGTCAGGAGTGAATTGCTGGAAAATACAGAAGTAATATATCTGCAGTTTCAGAGAAGAGTTCAGTAAAAGAAAAGGAAAAGTTTGGTTAAACATATAAAATAATGAAAATAGAATAAGCAGCTCATAACATTCCCCCCTTTGATCGCAAACGTCAAAGTGCTGCGATCACAAAAACTTAATGTGACTCATGGCGGTTTGACAATTACAATCACAATGCTATTAGTACATGGGTGCTCGCGTCCAAGATGGTTCACAGGACTACAAGAGGGTAAGCAAAAACAAGGTAGGAGTGAAGTTATTAGGTAGTAGGCAATTCCGCTATTACCGGACGGGTGGAGTAGACAACTACCTAAACATTCCTATGCTGTAAATGTGTGTGTGGCATGACATATGTGTGTGGCATGACATAGCGCAGAAACATCCCCTCCCAGATTTATTAACAACAATTAACAATCCCCATCATTCTTGCAGAGTTGATGGCGAATAGTGGGTTGTCATGCAGTATCATGGCATGTTTGGGAGGTGAAGGAATTCTGCACCTGTGAAGGAAATATAGAGAGTGTAAGTATAAGGTAATGCAATATGAAATCAAAATAAAACAATACAGAAAGACAATGAAGAAATAGAAACCACCAGGGAGGGAAAAAGGAGTGGGTTATGGGTATACAGGCTACGACCGGGGTGGCCATCAAGGTAGATGATGGTCCATGGTCTCTCCGTGGCCAGTTTCCCAATGTAGGAAAGTTCTAGACGATCCTAGGGACGTAGTGCATCCTGCATAGGGATAAGACAGGGAATTTTAGGGCACAGCTGGTGGGTAGACAATAACATTGTAAGATCAAGAGGTCAAAAGAGACATAGAGTAGGAGAGAAGTAGGTGAACTCAGAAGAAATCAGGGTCAAGAGAGATCTCAACATGGTGGGGAGATTCAAAACAGATAGAGGGAAACAAGTATTTGGGAGAAGAATGAGACACAGTGAAAACATTCTTGCATGTAGAGATTAGACCAGGTACACATTGTATACAGCAACACATCAGGATAAGGCATACTATAATAACAATGCCATACAGAAAAAGGGAGTGTAACCATCCCAAATTAGGTAGCCAATCAAAGAGATGGTTAAAAATACCTCCAAGGCCAAATTTGTCATCAATCACATCTTGGACATCCTGGGATAGGGACCTAATAACTGTGAGATGGTGACTCAAATTAAGTGATTGATCAGTAACATAGGTACAACATTCTTTGCTCACAAGACTACACCCCCCTCCCCTCCCTGGGATGCCAGGAGGTAATCAAGGGCCATCCTATTCTGCAATGCTAGTTGTCTAAGCTGCTTCAACTCTTGGGCCACACTCTGAACAACTCCTGCACTCTCATTCATGAAGGTCTGTAGTGTCACAGATAACATGATGATGTCCTGATGATTCAGGTAGACACCAACGGCCGGGAGGATAGCTCGACCAGTTGAATCTCCAGCATACTGTTGTACAAGGGGGGCAGCAAGCTTTCAGATTCACGTTTATTGCGAATTGGGCCCAAGGGCAGCGTGGGGACAACACGAATGGCTGGGGTTACCACACCCAGGAAGCAGATGGCTGTAGAGTTACCAGGGAGGACTGACACCGCTGTCTGTCCACATATCAATACAACCCAGTGGGTGGTCTGCTGAGGAAAGATTGTACAAGGGATGGGGAAACAAAAGTACAATTGGGGCCCTGGAGGAAACAAAAAAAGTGCAGTGAGATTATGATTCACAGTCAGGATCATTCCAGAGAAATTTACCAGCTGGAAATGAGTGCCATTACTGGAGATTACATACTCACATAGGGAGGCCCCCAACCGCACCGTACCTTGGCCAATTTCCCTGCAGATAGTACCATATGAGGTGCCTCCCAAAGAGATAAAATTACCTGATGGGTTGAACAATGGTGTACCTGGAGGAATAAAAGTAGACAAATCAAAGGTAAACAAATCAACATTAATACCCATAAGAGGAATACCCCTCTTATGATGAGTGGGAATGCGAGCACAAATATAACAATTGCCCTCTGTGTGATTGGCTATAGTTTGAAGTAGGACAACGTGTGAGTTTAGTCCCCATTCACCTAAAGAATAGTTCTCTGTGGACAATTGGGCATTAGGTAAATTATCATTATGGGGGAAAGAATTGTGGGGGTAAATAGGGGTTGTGGCAATTGTAGTTACAGGGGAACGTCAAGCAAGAAGGGGTGACTTTCATTTCTCAGCTACCCACTTCATAATTTTCAAACCACATTCACTAGTGGGGCTATGCAAATAGACTGGATAACAAACCCCTTAGGACCTTTAAATACGAACTTTGAGTATAATTACTTGTTGAGTGCAGCTAGTAGTAGGAGGAAAAATTGCCACAGATACAAGGTTACCAGAACAAGAGTATTTAGTAAAGGGGTTAGGACAAACACACTGACGAGAGAACATATTGGGAAATAGAGTAAGAGAGCATGGTCAAAAGTGTGACACAAAACAAAGGAGACATATTGAGGGATGTTACTCAAGATATCAACAGAGGAGTGAGACAATGAAAATAAGAGAAAGACAGATCTTTCAGTTTCACTCATTCAGCTAGTGAGATTTCACTATTTCTGGTTAGTCTGAGTTTCAAACTCAGAAGGGTCTGAATTAACCAATCGTCGTCAGGGGTCTTGGTTACCCCTTCTTCAGAGGCCTTGGTTGCCCCAGCTTCTTCTTTCTTTGGCTTGTTGCAGGCTGCTTCTTTGTCTGGGCTGTATCTTTTACACCTGGAGTAGTGGATCCAAGAGTCGACCTCAGCAACTTTGATAGCTGTTGGAGTAGTCAGCAAAACCAGGAAGGGATCTTTCCAGAGAGGCTGCAGTGGGTTTTTTTTGATAGGTCTGGACTAAAATGAAGTCACCTGACTGGAAGGGATGTGCAGTCATGTCCAATGGCAAAGACTGAGAGAGACATGTCTGTGGAGAGAATGTCTGCAGTTGCAAAAGATAAGCAGTTAGTTATACATCACCTACTGCAAGGTCAGGCAGGTGTAAGGTGTTGGCACTATACAAAGGAGGTGGCCTACCAAACAATAGTTCATATGGTGAGAGCTTGAGGGTCCCCCTATGGTTTGTGTGAGTCCCAAACAGTGCTAGGGGCAAAGCATCTACCCATTTAAGGCTTACTTGAGAACAAATTTTTGCAATAGTCTGTTTTAGGGTCTGGTTCTTTCTTTCCACTTGGCCTGAGCTTTTCTGGATGCCAAGGGGTATGGAGATGCCAAGGAAAGCCTAAGGCTAATGTCAGTTGCTGAATAATATTACTTGTGAAATGTGTTCCTCTGTTAGATTCAATTACTCTGGGAGGCCAAACCTGGGTATGAGTTCTTTTAGCATTCACTTGGCAACTTCTTGGACTTTCACAGTTCTTGTAGGAAAGGCCTCGACCCATCCAGTAAGTTGGTCCACTATCACAAGTAAATGTTTGAAACCCCTACAGGGGGGTATGTCAGAAAAGTCAATTTGTAAACATTCAAAAGTTTAAAATGCCCATGGGCATCCGCCTGGTGGGCCTTTAGGTTCCCCCCTTGGATTGAATTGAGCACGTCTCACAATTCAATACAACCCATTTTGCAGCTTGATGGGGGGGGGCAAAGTTGTGTGGTACCTCAGTGTGTTTCGTTATGCAGAAAGGATAGCATAAGATAGAGGTGCGGTTGAGGTAGAGCAGGGCATCCATCTGGAGTGGACCAGATACCAAAAGTCACAGGTAACACCAAGAATAGTCCAGAGGTGAACAGTTTGTTCAGGAAGAGAAGTGTAAAGAGAGACAATGTAGTGTAAATGGCAGAGAAGCTGCATGCTAAGCAATTTGATCAGCATAACTATTACAAAGTGAAATGGGTTCCTGTGAGAGGGTGTGTGCTTTGCAATGCATGACAGAGATGGAAGTGGGTAAATGGATTGAGTCATGCAGAAGCTTGTGGTGCATTGGCAATTTGGGTACCAGCAGAAGTTAGAAAACCCCTTAATTTCCATAATTGACCAGTGGCATATACAATCCCTAAAGCATATTTACTATCAGTGTAAATGTTTACTGACCTGTCCTTTGAGAGCTGACAAGCAAGTGTGAGTGCATGTAGCTCAGCCGCTTGGGCACTGTAGTGAGATGGGAGGGGCTCGGCCTCTATAACAGAATCTGTCATGACTACAGCAGAAACATTCACCATCCTCAAACTTCCATCACAGAACAGTGTCCAATCCAGGTTAGGTAGAGGCACATCAGAGAGGCCATCCCTTAGTTTGGAGGAAAAGAGAGATACAGATAAACAGTCATAGTGTGGGGTACCATCATCAGGTAGAGGTAACAAAGTTGCTGGGTTGAGAGAGGTACAGTAGATGATAGTGATATTAGAAGGTACAAGAAGCAATGTCTCATACCTAGTGAGACGTTGGTTTAAAAAAAAATGTTGTGTATTTGTCTGACTGAGTAAGAGGTGTACTGCGTGTGGCACATAAATGTGTAAAGAATGTCCCTGTACAAGCTCCTTTCCTCTATTTTGGCATTTGAAATAGCTGATTTAGTCTGTGGTATACCCACCTATAGTAAAAGTTTTATACTGGAGTCTCATCTATCAATCAGCCTAAGTAAACAAGCCAGTAATAAGAAACCACACTCACAGGGGTGCAGGATAGTAAAAGGGACAGTTTACCCAAATTAAGAATAATTTTTAATTGAAACTGCTTGACATAGTTAAATATACTAGTGCTGAGCATACAATAAACCTCATTTTCTTTCTCTGTAAATATTTTTTGAAATCTCAGATTTTATATCAGTTTGCCTATACCCCTTTAAATATTTTTTTTTTTTCCTGCCTTCTGTGCATAGCACTTGCTCCACCCCCTGACTCGGTGTTGAGCAGTGAGCAGTTTTTTTTTTAGAGCTTGAATACATTCAGGTCAGTGATATCTCTCTGTTTGCAACTTATTTGAAGAGAAAAAGAAAACGTTTGCATCATGCAATCCACTCCTGTATTAGAACAGACTTTTACACAGACCTGTATGTATTCAACTCAGAAGTCAAATCCACATCGGCATGAAGCCTCAATCAGCTGGAAAGCAAATGTAATTCTTTTTTTTTTTATTTCACTGTTAGTCTCACGGATTTTATATTATACTGAATATATATACAAGGAAAGGTCTGCACAAGGTGATTATGTAAGCAAACTATTGTAAAACAAACTAAAGTAAAAATATAGAAAATCATCCAGGTCTTATGCAATTATTATGCTCCCAGAGACAGGACCAGTAAACACAGCAGATTTGCATAATCAACAAATGCAAGATAACAATACAATACAATAGCATTTAGTCTGAATTTCAAATGAGTAGTAGATTCTTTTCTAACACATTTCTAAGTTATGTATATTTCCACTCCCCCTGAACTATGTGATAGCAATCAGCCAATCACAAATGCATATACGTATAGTCTGAGTTCTTGCACATGCTCAGTAGGAGCTGGTGACTCAAAAAAAAAAAAAGTAAATATAAAAGACTGTGCACATTATTTTTAATGGAAGTAAATTGGAAAGTTGTTTAAAATTACATGCTGTATCTGAATCATGAAAATTTTATAAAACCTGAGTGTCCCTTTAAATGTAAAGTGTGGGGAGTGATATTTAAATTTATATTGTTAGCTGCCGATTATTTTTTATTCTATGCAGCTTGTATAACAAGTCATTGAAAATACATTAATATAAAAACAATTTTACAGTGTACTGTCCCCATAAGGGCTGACCATTTATCATGTACTAGTCCTAAAGCCCGTTGACACGGGCCGTGTTATGTTATTCTCTCTCTCTCTCTCTCTCTCTCTCTCTCTCTCTCTCTCTTCTTTTATTATATAGGATATTACATATTCAACCTTATTGTCTTATTTACCATCAAAACTCCACCTCCCCACTGCATCGCAACCTGCATATACTTAAATATTTATTGCAAAAGAAACAGACCCAAATACATACATCTAATGACACACAGTCCATAATACAGCAAAGAAGCAGAACTCCAATGGCAAACAAGACAAGTTTTTTTACCTTATTATCTTTTCCACAAACATACTTAACCCATTAATCATATACAAGAAAAACTCTCATATTTACTAGAGCGTGACAAAAATGACAAACACCATCGCACTTTCAAAGTCCTTAGCTACTTCACTTGCAGATATATTGTATATGCCTCAAACAGATGGAAACACATTAAATCTCTTATCAGCCCATACATAAAACAAATATCACTTAAAACTAAAACAAATTCTATTATTGGCGCACAAAATTAAGAACATACATATGACTTTAAAACCAAGTTACAGCAATTACAAGCAAATCATTACGTCATCAAATTTCTTAGCTAAGAATCCCTGATACACACACACAGCTCCAGCCTGCATCAAACATCAAGGACAGCTTTCTTTTACAGAATTCATATCAACTCGCATACCTCAAATATTTCACTCCCAGCATTTATTCTAAAGCAATGTTAACATACATGAAACTTTTAGTAATACAGAAAACACATTTTCATTTGGGTTTTGACGTCCGCAACCCTACTATTCTCAAACAGATAATAGTAGTCCATCTGGTCAGGGCATATATCAACCAGAAGATTGCGGAGGGCAATTAATTTAGGGAGCTCAAAGGACCCAAATCTCAGCCACCTTAATTCAGGATCAAGGCCGAGAGTATAGGAAACTCAGAGCTCTGTGCACAAAGTATAAAGGCTATTTTTTTTTATAACCCAGCAGTACTGAGTTTTCCCTAATTTGCATATACTTTAACAAGGGGAGAGTCTTTGTCTACTTTAGACAGCCGGGATCCCATTATTATATCCCTGTTCCTTAAAGTGAATGTAAATTTTGATGACAAAGTGCCCAGTCTACAAAAATTAGACCAAAAACAGGGGCACTTTAACTCCTCAAAATCCACACCTCACCTTAATCCCTAATCAAGTCCCTGCAGTTACCGGACGGACACTTCCTCAACGTCCCTGCCTAGCGGGAGAGATTAGCACTATAGTCAATCAAGTCCCTGCAGTTACCGGACGGACACTACCTCAACGTCCCTGCTTAGCGGGAGAGATTAGCACTATAGTCTCAAGTCACAATATGTCTTGGATCACTATTTCTGCCTCTGTAAAATCCCTACCACCTGAAACTTTATTTTATAGTGGGCTGGCACCCTAATGGTGTTTAACTGCCAGACAGATGTCCCACTGAATTTATTAGTGATCCAGTATATAAAAAAAAAACAGGGTAAAAGACCCACAACATATATTACACGTACATGAACACAAAAGACAAGAAGACACTCACAGACTGGTCCAAGGGGTAGATTGTGTCCGTTGTTTGTGGTCTGTTCCTCAGGACGTACTCCCTTATCTCCCCCCGGGACTCCCTGGCCAACAAGACAAAACCTCCCACAGGTAAGCTATAGACCTGAATCAGATGGGTGCGCGCAGATGTTGGTTCCCAGCCAGGGAGGCACGGAAAGGTCGACCTGAAGCACGTCCCACCAGAGTCGCCAAGTTACTGTCGTGAGTGAGCTCGTCTCAGGTGCAGTAATAAAGAGGTCCAGACCAGATATTTATCAAACAAGGGCTCACCTCAGGAGAGGTAATCTTTATTACACTGTTGCAACAGTGTCCCAGAACAAAAAACAGCAACGCAAGACTAACACATTTTCATATACATGCATTTTTATACTATTACAGTAACTTACAAAGCAGAGAGCTAATTGGCTGATAATGATTGGCCAATAAATCTCACATGATTAGTGGTTACTAGGAAAGGAAGAAAAAAAACAGGTCCTCTATGTTAAAATTTGGGAGATATGTTTTCTTGGAATGTGACCAGAGGCTAGCTGGCTAATTGGATTGAGAAGTTGATACTGTACAGAGAAGCCTTGGATTTTACCTTGAGTTTCAGATATTTAAAAAAAACAATGTATGGGAGAAGCCATAACTTTAAGATGTACTGATATATACTTTTTAGGCTAAAAGTAAGTTGTTAAAGATACATCACTTATTAGGTCAGGAGTGAATTGCTGGAAAATACAGAAGTAATATATCTGCAGTTTCAGAGAAGAGTTCAGTAAAAGAAAAGGAAAAGTTTGGTTAAACATATAAAATAATGAAAATAGAATAAGCAGCTCATAACACAATCGAACCTTTAGCAATAAAAATAAGGCAAAAACTTGAAGGTATTCTAATTGGCAAGAAAGAGGCCAAAGTAGCCTTATATGCAGATGATTTGTTGGTCTACATAGCAAATACCAATAAGAATATTCCAATATTGCTAAATATAATCGAGACCTTTGGTTTTTTCTCTGGCTATAAAATGAATAGCACTAAATCAGAACTATTATGGCTAAGGGTAAAAAATAATTTGTTAACTGACAATCCTTTTAGATATCTTGGGGTCATTATATCAGCAAATCCGCGGGAATGGTATTCACTAAATTTTACTCCCACTCTACAATTAATAATACAACAGATGAGGAGCTGGCAAAATCTCCCCCTCTCAATAGCAGGACGAATAGCATTGTTTAAAATGGTGTTATTGCCTAAAATAGGTTATCTATTTCAAAACCTCCCTTTAATCTTAAAAACATATGATATTAAGAAGTTTTATACAGCCCTCCGTCACTTTATATGGCAAGCCAAGAAACCCAGAATCTCATTGAAGAGATTAACGCTTCCCAAGCAAAAAGGTGGAATGGCCCTTCCAGATCTCCAGTTATATAATCTAGTCTTTCTGGGTCGCATAGCGACAGACTGGATAGCTAGATCAAATCATTTTACTGATTACGATCTAGATCAAAGTATGACAACTCCGCTATCCCCAGTCTCACTTTTACATATTTCCCCTCAACATCTACCTAAACGAATAAAAGCCCTGAAGACTATAAACACGATAATAGTAGCTTGGAGAAAAATTGGGGCCCATATACAGGTAAACACTCAAATACCAGTGTACCAAACCTTTTTAGGGAATCCAGAATTTCAGGAGGGAACACAAGACCAAATATTACAACGCTGGCATAATCAAGGATTAACAAAGATTTCGCAGTTCTTTAAACAAGAGTCAGGTACCATTAAATCATTTGAAGAATTAAAATTGGAATGTAGGGTCAAAAATCAGGAATTTTTCATGTATTTACAAACCAGGCATTATGCATGGCAATTAATTAATAAACACAGATGGAAATGGAAGTGGCATAACTTGGAAAATTGGGTATCACTAAATAGAGCAGGACTCTTTTCAATAACTCCATGGTACAATCTTTTAGTTTCCCATAAAGGAGACGACAACCTAACAAGATTAGCGCAGAAATGGGAAAATCAGGTTAATATAAATGATGGATCACAAATTTCCAGATCAATCCAATTAGCAATGGAAACAACCTTGTCCGAGACCTGGAGAGAGTCACATCTAAAGTTGTTATACCAAACATATTACACACCTGAGAGGGGTTACAGATGGTATAATCTGAACTTCAATAAATGTCCCAAATGTAGTCTCCAAGCCGCGAATTTAGATCACATGGTATGGGACTGCCCAAAAATTTTACAACTATGGTACAAAATAGAATATTGGATAAACAAAACTTTAAAAATGACCCCTTATAAAATATTAAAGACCCATGTCATCTTTTTGGTTGACAGGAATAACAGGTTTACAGACTTTAAAATTGTGAACTTGATAGTTCTAGCAACCAGAAACCTAATATTTAAAAATTGGAAAAATTCATTAGTGCCTTCAATTACTGAAATTAAAAATTATCTCAGAAAACAATATTTAATCGAACAGAAAGCCACAGCGTTACATACAGAAAGAGAAATAGGAGTTCTCCTTGATAAATGGGCAAAATTTATCAAGATCTTTTCACCCTCCGAAGTCAAATACTTAATATTCCCCTTCAGAAATACCGATTTGGTCTTATCGGAAAATTGGTAAGGGAGGTAGAGAGAGAAAATAGCTCTTCTTTTTTAGGTTGATCCATTTCCTTCACCCTACCCCTTCCCCTGGGTTTCCCCTTTTCTTCCCCCCTCCTCCCCCCCCTTTTTTTCCCCCCCTTTTTTCCCCCTTGCTTCCTGTCTGGTTACCCTCCCTGTCTGGTTAACTTGAATTAACTTGAATAATATTCAAAATTAAATTTTCTTTCCCCATGAATGCAGATATATTGAGAAATAGATCCTTTGATTGTCATGATCAATATTTGCTTTGTGATTATCTTTAAATTGATAAAATGAGGTTAGCAAAGTTATTTTCATTGTATTAGAACAGAATGCATGTGTTTAATGCTTTTCTAGAGAACTGATGGAATATTGCCTTTTTTTTTCTTTTTGTCCTTTTTTTTTTTTTTTTTTTGAGCTTCTCTTTTATTATGCTAAAATAACCTCAATAAAAAGTTATTATAAAAAAAAAAAAGAATTGTTGCTTTTTATTGTGTAATAAAGGATCAGTTTTTTTTAGTCTGTAGTTAAGAATTTGTAGTACAGAGCATTGGTTTAAAGCCAGCAATAGGGAATGGTTGCACTGTTGCTAAGCATTTCTGTATACATGACAACGTATTATACCGCTTTTTTTTCACTCTTGTTTTTTTAGCAAGTTTTTGCTTGTTGGAGCTCCTTACCGCACTCAGCGCATGCGCAATTGCGCTGAATGGATGCTCAGGAGCCCAGCAGTGTAATCACACGGTGGAGGTCTACATGTATGCATGGGTGAGTTTTTTGGCTGCAATGTATTGGTCTGAGGATGGGAGTGACCCCCTGAAAACTTTTACCACTTGATTAAAGTGTATGTTTACAACGGAGAGTGTCTTCTGGATTGAATTTGTTTATATTTATATCTATCTCAAGAGAACAGACCGTACTTACTGGATGAAGACGTTTAGAAAATGTCAGATTTATTGTCTGACATTATCTAAATCCAGTGAGTGCAGTCTCTTCTCTTGCTTTATATATATATATATATATATATATATATATATATATATATATATATATATATATATATATATATATATATATACTGTATATATATATATATATATATATATATATATATATGTATACACACACACAGTATATATAAATCACATACAATCTTTTGAGCATGCTAAATTATTTAAATGTCTGTTTTTCTCTGTATGAAGAAAGAAGCCACGCAGACACTACAGACACTGATAAAGGGAGCCTTTGCTAGATTGCTTTCATAAATATAAAGGGCTAAAAGCTTATTGGTTTAAATAAATTACATTAATGTTATTGCATATTAGGCTGTTGCTTGTGATTTTATTTGTAATTATGATTAAGCTTGCCAAATAACAAATTGTCTAATTTTTTCATTCTATTTTCAGTTCGTTACGAGGTGGGGAGGGTGCGACACTGCTGGAAGCGTCCCTATTTTACTTCTGGGTTGGAGTGCTACATAAGTTAGTTTGGTTAATTGTTATGTTGTGAGCCCTTGACAAAAGTCTTAGTTTAGTACTGAAACGTTGGAATATTTGATTTATATAATGGAATAAAAGCTAAGTAAATTTTGAGCAATTACAGAGTGCGAGTGGTGACTGAAGATTGTATAGAAGTGAGTGCACGACTTTCTGTGTGTTGTCTTGATTATTTTGTTTGATAATTTTGCCTGGGCTGCTGGGTTTTACAGTGATATAGGATGTGTACCCAGTCTAGTTTGAGAGTGAAGTCCATTTCCATGTTTTGTATGTGTTTAGGGGAGTTACATAAGACCTGTACACCCTTGAGTATTTCTCAGCTTGTGTGATTGAAAGCATGCATTGTGTGGCTATAGGTAGGGACCCAGGAGGACAGAGACTAGGGATGGGCGAATGTGCAAATTTTCGAATTTCGAATGTAGAACGAATGTTATTACCGAAATTCGAATTCTAAATTCGAATGTCGATAAGAACGAATATTCTTAAAAATTCAAAAATCGAATGTTATTTACAGTTTTCGATTGTCACTTTCGAATTCGAATGTTTATAATTATATCGAATGTCTACATTCGAAATTCGAATTTTTCGAATTCGAATATAAATTCGAATTTTTCGAATTCGAATATAAATTCGAATTTTTCGAATTCGAATATAAATTCGAATTTTTTGAATTCGAATATAAATTCGAATTTTTCGAATTCGAATATTGCATAATTCGAATATTACATTTAAAAGCATTAGAAATACTATTACAATCTAAATTCGAATTTTTCGAATTCGAATACACGTATTGCATAATTCGAATATTACATTTAAAGAAAAAGCATTAGAAATACTATTACAATCTAAATTCGAATTTTTCGAATTCGAATACACGTATTGCATAATTCGAATATTACATTTAAAGAAAAAGCATTAGAAATACTATTACAATCTAAATTCGAATTTTTCGAATTCGAATATTGCATAATTTGAATATTACATTTAAAGAAAAAGCATTAGAAATACTATTACAATCTAAATTCGAATTTTTCGAATTCGAATACACGTATTGCATAATTCGAATATTACATTTAAAGAAAAAGCATTAGAAATACTATTACAATCTAAATTCGAATTTTTCGAATTCGAATACACGTATTGCATAATTCGAATATTACATTTAAAGAAAAAGCATTAGAAATACTATTACAATCTAAATTCGAATTTTTCGAATTCGAATATTGCATAATTTGAATATTACATTTAAAGAAAAAGCATTAGAAATACTATTACAATCTAAATTCGAATTTTTCGAATTCGAATATTGCATAATTCGAATATTACATTTAAGGAAAAAGCATTAGAAATACTATTACAATCTAAATTCGAATTTTTCGAATTCGAATACATGTATTGCATAATTCGAATATTACATTTAAAGAAAAAGCATTAGAAATACTATTACAATCTAAATTCGAATTTTTCGAATTCGAATATTGCATAATTCGAATATTACATTTAAAGAAAAAGCATTAGAAATACTATTACAATCGAAATTCGAATTTTTCGAATTCGAATATTGCATAATTCGAATATTACATTTAAAGAAAAAGCATTAGAAATACTATTACAATCTAAATTCGAATTTTTCGAATTCGAATATTGCATAATTTGAATATTACATTTAAAGAAAAAGCATTAGAAATACTATTACAATCTAAATTCGAATTTTTCGAATTCGAATACATGTATTGCATAGTTCGAATATTACATTTAAAGAAAAAGCATTAGAAATAATATTACAATCTAAATTCGAATTTTTCGAATTCGAATATTGCATAATTCGAATATTACATTTAAAGAAAAAGCATTAGAAATACTATTACAATCTAAATTCGAATTTTTTCGAATTCGAATACACGTATTGCATAATTCGAATATTACATTTAAAGAAAAAGCATTAGAAATACTATTACAATCGAAATTCGAATTTTTCGAATTCGAATATTGCATAATTCGAATATTACATTTAAAGAAAAAGCATTAGAAATACTAATACAATCTAAATTCGAATTTTTCGAATTCGAATATTGCATAATTCGAATATTACATTTAAAGAAAAAGCATTAGAAATACTATTACAATCTAAATTCGAATTTTTCGAATTCGAATACACGTATTGCATAATTCGAATATTA